>NW_024423344.1:57501652-57713550 GCF_017311325.1 Ursus maritimus | reverse complement strand
CAGGAAAAAAAAAAAAAAAATATATATATATATATATATACACACACACACAGACACAGACACACACACACACACACACATATATATGTAGCTCCAAATTTATAGATGTGTTCCTTAATTTTAACTAATGACTCAATAACTTAACAGTTGGAAAAAAATTACTATTGGGACAAAAATTACATACAATGCTAAGTTTCCTAAGGTAATAAAATGTATTCTGGCTATCTATCTATCTATATATATAATCTAATCTCCAAAATTGTCATGGATTAAAAAAACCTAGTATTAATTTTGTACACTCTGGGATCTTATATATTGCACTGTGTTGACCAAATAAGAATATGAGTTTTCTAATATATATACACACACACACACAGACCATAACAAATATGTGTCAGTCTATGTAGTATCCCTTTAGAATAACAATGACATGCAAACATGATCAGTCTCTTAGAGCAAACTATTCCTGAAGAAGTAGATCTGGGGGCACCTTGGGTAGCTCAGTTGGTTAAGTGTCTGCCTTTTGCTTGGGATGCCTGCCACTCCCCTACTTGTGCTCTCTCTCACTCTCTCTGTCAAAAAAATAAATAAAATCTTACAAAAAAAAAAATGAACTAGATCTGAACTTTTTTTTTCTTTCCTTTGGCATTAAGTGAATCCAATTACCTATTACAAATGGCTGGAATGATTATTTATAACTTTATCAAAGGAATCACTCCTGTTAGTTGATGATTAATCAATGTGCATGTTCAGATTGCCTGTCTATTGACTTCAATCAAAGAATTAATGATTTTGGAAAGAACAGATTGACTACATTTAAATCCATGTTTAGTAACTAGTATCTAACTCGGTGTTTTAAATCGAAAAACTGCTTGATTGAATTCACTTGTTTTTTGCTACCTAAGTTCATTTGTAATATAGTTTTAACTATAGAGGGACAAAAGGGCAAAAGACATTTGAGAATAATTTTAATACATATACTCAACATGGAAAGAGGAACACAATGCCTCAGTAAATGTGGCAATAATCAAAATAAAATTTAGTTATAGAAGATATTATTTAAAATGCAATAATAACAGTGGCTTTGATTTTTTTTTTTACTGTAATTGCCTATTGTCCTTTTGATTAGTCTATTTGCCTTATTCTTATTTGGATCTCTTCTTACATGACAAATTCTTAGAGAGGATGTTCTATCTAAAACCTATCCCCCTATAAATTCATCACATATAATATGGTTTTATTTTTCTGCTGTTTTTCTTCATAACAGCTATCACTACTTATTTTTTTTTTTATTGTTCATTAACTTTCGTCAAGAGGAGAAAGACTTCACTTCCAAGAGAGAAAGATCTGGGCCAATTTTATTTATTACTCTATTCTGAATGGGAGACATGTAAGTGTTCTTTAAATATTTCGGATAAATGGAAAAAAAAACACCTTGAATCTTTGTCTCTTCCACCAGATTAGACTGTCCACTGGATCTGGCAGCGAACAATACCTTTGTTGCATTCTCACTGCTTAGCCATGCACCCGGGACTTAATAGGAACTCTATAAAAATATGTTGATGGAATGAGCAAATGACTACACAAATGGATACATTTAATTCCCCATTCTAACGTCTATAGACTGAGATCAGAATTCCTGGGAGAGAGAACAGCAAGTGAAAACCAGAAAGATGTGTTTCACTAAAGAGTTTCTGTGAATCATTAGAACCCCAGGGTCACTACTGGGGGATGAATGGAAGCATTGTGAATGGCAGCACCCCACAAAGACATGGAGGCGCAGGAGAACAGCATCCACGCATGTCAGCTTTGGCAGTGTTGGCAATTCTGTAGGCATTAATGTAGCAATGTGATGCAGCCGCTGCCAGCAGTAAAGACGTGTGCTCTGCAGTAAATATAACCACAGGGAATAGCAGCCAGAACCAAAAGAGAAATAAAAATAGGGAAACAGCAGATCCAGAAAGTTGGTGCTCACAATGGTGATTGTGAGCATATAAAAGACACCCACAGGCAGCAATGTTGGATAGAAATGCTTAAGGAGCCCTGTAAGTCTCCAATTTCAGAAACTGACAAAAACGGAGAAATAACATTTGCCACTGTGCCAGTGAAAGTATAATTTTTTCCCTAGGCTACTAATAGCAGAGCAAACACAGGTGACATAGATATATCAGAAGACAGTTCAAGGATTCCAGGGTGCATAACATGTAATCCGTAACGATTCTCTCAGTGCCTTTTAAGGACTATTTGAAAACAAAAATACAGATATTCAATGGAAAAGCTCCTCTTTGAAAAAATATTCCTTCAATGAGGTCACAAGCAATTACTGTTCACAGAGGATCTGTGAACAGCCTATTAATACTTACATTGGTGATTTTCAGAAAGAATGATAATGTTTGCTCTAAATATTGCTTTTGAACATAGAAGTAGGACATTTGGCGATACTACATCAAAATAATTGCGTAGTTATAGGTGTTTCCTGATTATACAGAGGGTAGTACAGAAAGGTGTAAATGTGACTTCTTGGAAAATGTAACATTAAAGCTGAAAGCTCAAGGATGAGCAGGAATTCATCAAAATAAGCGGAGGTAATTGTGAGGAGTGTCCCAATATGCATTGTTATGTGCCCTAAGATTCAGGTTAGAGAGTGCTAGTGACACAAGGGAGGGATGGGAAGTTTCTATGCATTTTGAACTGTAGGTGGTCATATTTAGGATTAGAAGTTTGGAGGAGACCACAATATAAAGTTTGATTTTAGGCATGAAAGTTTTATAGAAATCATGCTTTACTCTATTGATACCTGCCATAAATTGCTATAGCACTGGCAGTGAGTAATACTATTTTCCAGGACACATACTCATAAGGAGAGAACCTGGTTAACAGCTTTTTGATCTTGTTTAATGTCATTGTAATAAAACTGCTGAACTCCAAAATCTTACATTCTTCTATTCAACTTTCAGAAAACAAGTTCCTATTTTTTCCAGCTATAATCTGCTTCTACTACAATCATTATTTTCATTCTTTGTTAACCCTGAAATTCATGAGTGATCATTTCATAATTTCATAGCATCATCCATAAAACTCCTGACTCTGCTTCATCAGTTGTATAGCCTTTAAAAACCCACACCTAGAATCAACCTATTGTCTGTCCTTTGCTATAGTGATTTCATGATGACTTAATGATACTAGGCCAAAATCTCTTAACTATATAAATAATTGACTCTACAAATTATGTGTTCTAGTGTTTTTTGGACACTCAATATGGCTTCTCAAAGACTTTATTTTCCTTATTTAGTTTTTATCCTACCCCAATCAAAGGATCATGGTCAGCTATGCTTTGGCTATTATACAATCTCTCTTTTGGTCTGGCAACAGCCTGCTAGCTCAACCTCATCTTTCAAAGTTGAATTAACATTCCAGAACTCCACTTCATAATCCAGAAATAGCAGTCTATTTGAGATTTTGCAAACACGTTATATTCTATTCACACCTTTGCACATTTTTTCATATTACCCATGTCTGAAATGTTTTCATGCTGTGTCTTCTTCCATTGAGAACTCCAAATCACCAATTCAAATGTAATTCTGTAATCAACTCTTCTAGGTAGTATTTGCTGAATATCTGCCAAGTTCCCAATTAAACCTGCCTTGAATGCCAATAACACTCTTTATGTCATTATGTGTATACCTTTATTAAAATCCTCAAAAGGTAGTATTGAAACTGCTATGTGGATCTTCTAAAAACAAAAAATAAAGGATGGAAACTATAACATATGATTTTTTAAATGCATTCAGTACAATATAATAAACAATACAAAGTTATTACAATGAAGTAAGGGAGGTATCTCGTGAGTATGTTGACCTGGATGATTGTCGTTTGCTTTTCCTCTCTAGGAATCTAGGGTAGGTAAATGACTGGAAACACAACATTTAGGTTTGGACCAAAATGAAATATCAAAGACAGGATTTATCCTCCCCATAGAAAAGGAAGGAAGGAACATTGTTGAGTTATAGGACAACTGTAATAAGTTAATGTAATTGAAGTTTCAATTCACAAATATTTTTGAAGATTTCAATATATTCCCAATAATTGATAGAACAGATAGAAAATAAGTAAAGTCATAGAAGAATTTGGCAACACTTTCATCATTTAACATTTATGGAACAATCTACCCAAGAAGAGCAGAATATACATTTTTTTCAAGTACACATGGAACATTTACCAGGATAGAACATAATCTGGACTAAAACAGTCTCAACAAATACAAAATCAGTGAAATCATGAAAATATGCTCTCTGACTACAGGAGAATTTTAATTAATTAATTCATTCATTCATCCATTCACACATTTAAGCAGGGGGGCAGATGGAGTGGGAGAGAGAATCGTAAGCAAGATAATTTCATTTTATTTTAATTAGATAATTAATTAATTTTAGGGGGAGAGGGAAAAGGAGAGAGAGAATCTTAAGTAGGCTCCACCCCCAGCACAAAGCCTGAGATTAGACCCAGGCTGAAATCAAGAGCTGGACGCTTAATCAACTGAGTGACCCATGCACCCGTATTTTATTTTATTTATTTATTTTTAATTTAAATTCAAGTTAGTTAATATATAGTGTAGTCCTGGTTTCAGGAGTAGAATTTAGTGATTCATCACTTACATATAACACCCAGTGCTCATCCCAACAAGTACCCTCCTTAATGCCCATCACCCATTTAGCCCATCCCCCCACTCCCCTCCCCTCCAGAACTGATACATGAATTGAGCAAAGTTGCAGGATATGACCTCAAGATACAGAAATCTGTTGCATTTCTATACACCAATAATGAAGCAGCAGAAAGAGAAACCAAAGAATCGATTCTATTTACAATTGCACCAAAAATCATAAGACACCTAGAAATAACCTAACCAAAAAGGTTAAAGATCTCTATGTTCAAAACTATAGAACACTTATGAAAGAAACTGAAGAAGACACAAAGAAAGGGAAAAATATTCCATGCTCTTGGATTGGAAGGACAAATATTGTTAAAATGTCTATACTACCCAAAGCAATCTACACATTCAATCCCTATCAAAAGAACACCAGCATTTTTCACAGAGCTAAACCAAACAATTCTAAAATTTGTATGCAACCAGAAAAGACCCCAAATTGCCAAAGGAATGTTGAAAAAAAAAAAAAAAAAGCAAAGCAGGAGGCATCACAATTACAGACTTCAATATGTATTACAATGCTGTAATCATCAAGACAGTATAGTACTGGCATAAAAACAGACACATAGATCAATGGAATGGAATAGAGAAACCAGAAATGGACCCACAACTGTATGGCCAACTAGTCTTTGACAAACCAGGAAAGAATATCCAATGGAAAAAAAAGACAGTCTCTTTAACAAATGGTGTTGGGAAAACTGGACAGTGACATGTAGAAGAATGAAACTGGACTACTTCCTTACACCATACACAAAAAAGAATTCAAAATGAAAGACCTAAACATGAGACAGGAAACAATCAAAATCCTAGAGGAGAAAGCAGGCAGAACCTCTTTGAAGACAGCCACAGCAACTTCTTACTAGAGAGGTCTCCAGAGACAAGGGAAACAATAGCAAAAATGAATTATTGGAATTTCTTCAAGATAAAAAGCTAATGCACAGCAAAGGAACAACCAACCAAAGTAAAAGGCAACCAAAGGAATGGGAGAAGATATTTGCAAATGACATAAGATAAAGGGTTAGTATCCAAAATCTGTATCAACAATAGCCAAATTATGGAAAGAACCCAAATGTGTCCATCGACTGATAAATGAATAAAGAAGTTGTTATACACACACACACACAATGGAATATTACTTGACTATCAAAAACAATGAAATCTTGCCATTTGCAACAACATGGATGGAACTAGAGTGTATTAGGGTAAGTGAAATAAGTCAGTCAGAGAAAGACAAATATCATATGATTTCACTCATGTGGAATTGAAGAAACAAAACAGGTGAATATAGGGGAAGGGAAGGAAAAATAAGATAAAAACAGAGAGGGAGGGAAACCATAAGAGACTCTTAAATATAGAGTCCCCATGAGATGATATTGCATATTTATTTAAAGGGCTTAGATTAAAATGACTGACCATACCAAGTGTTGTAGAGGATGTACAGGAACTGAACTTGAACCTGAGTTCAAATCTTGAATTTTTAAATAGACCTCATGTGGGCCCTATTTTACTTTTCTGCAAAGTATAAATATTTCTCCATGGGGATATTTTGAAAACACACAATATTATATACTTAAAACACTTGACAGGGAGAACAACATTCAGTGTTTTATTTTGTTTTGTTTTCTTTAAGTAAACATTATTATTACACTATTATCCCACTCTACCCACACACTCTATTATCCAAATTTCACCACATCTGTCAGCTTTCTTTGGGATTTTTTTTCCCCAAGAAATTGAGTAGAGCAAAATAAAAGACTAGTTAAAATAAATATTAGAAAAAAATAACATGCAATTTTCTGTACTAGATATAGAATGAAACATGGGTATAAATTAAAAACAATGAAAATGTAATAATAAAAAGTTAAATTGTTTAGTAGTAAGTATGTACCATTTTCTGTAATAAATACTTCCTTGCATTGTTTCATTTATTTTTCCCAAGGACACTACAATATTAATTGTATAACTATCTTCATTTGATGATGAGGACACTGTGGCTCAAAGAGGTCAAATATATGATCACATACAGCTGATTTGAAAGTCCAAGATTTTTAACTGTTGTACAAAATAGTCTAAATAAATGATTAGAGTGGCTAGGTAAAATAAATTATGGTAAATTCATAAAATGGAATACAAAGCAGGCATTGAAATTCCAATAATAATGATAATGATTCTTTACTGATTACCTGCCACTTGAAAGTGTTTTATACTAAGTATAGTTTTATAACCATTCTTGTCATAATCATGAGTGGATTCACAGGGAAATATGTGCTAGGTTTTAAGTAATAAGTTCAGCACACAACCAAGGCATATCGGATGAATTTATCATTCTCTAGTGAGAATGAATATTTACTTACATATGTAATTTTCTTAAAATATTTGCAAAAATAAACCATTGTTTCTAAGTAGTGGAATTATAATTTATGTCTTGTGATTTCTTTGAACTGTTTGTGATGATCATGCATAACATTTTAAATAAGAAAGTATAAACTATTTATATATCGGAAAGATAATGTTGTTCCTATAACCATGCTTATACTTTCACTACATTCTTCACTCAGAATTGTGCTTGGCACACTTTAGGTACTCAATAAATATTGTATTATTGAAAAATATAACACCATAGTGAACCCTTTTCCCATTATGGTGTTAAATAATAGAAATGAAGAATTCAAAATCTGTGTAGAAAAGCATATAAAAATATGAGAAATGGCTAAGTGTTATTAGTAAGTGTGTTTGTTCTACATGTTATTTAAAAGTGGTATGTAGGGGCACCTGGGTAGCACAGTCGTTAAAGCGTCTGCCTTCAGCTCAGGGCGTGATCCTGGCGTTCCGGGATCGAGTCCCACATCGGGCTCCTCCGTTGGGAGCCTGCTTCTTCCTCTCCCACTCCCCCTGCTGTGTTCCCTCTCTCGCTGGCTGTCTCTCTGTCAAATAAATAAATAAAATCTTTAAAAAAAAAATAAAAAAATAAAAGTGGTATGTAAACTATATCACAAAGAGGAATTTTAATAGGCAAAGCTCTAGATTCTGACATAGATACTATTGAACTTTGAGAGACCACATCACATGCTTTGTTGTTAAAAGGAAAAATCTAAGATTTTTTTTTTCTGATTAGTGAAGTTAAATCCCACCTCAATTTTTATTTTCTGGCTCACTATTTAAATCAAATTATAAATGTGTGCCAAATGAGAAGAGTAGCAGGAGTTTATGATAATTCACAGATTTTAGCCTTCAGAGTTCATTTCTTATAACAGATATGGAGTCTCACTAACTAAAGCACAAATACTTAAAGCAAAAGCACAACAAAACAAAGGAAAATTATTAAATGGTCCTGGGTGAATCATAAAAATGAGGAAGTAGGAAATCAACCAGGAATTTAGGAACAGCAAAATCAAGAAAGTGCCCAGAATTATAATTGCAGAAATAATTTAAAAAAAAAAATTAGAATGCTACAATAAATTTGATTCAGGGAAAATTAATGAAAAAGCTATATAAAGATAATAGAAGAGTAAAAACTAATAATAATAAACAAAAATAAATGTAATCCTTAATAAAAGCAAAACAAATAGTATTCATTATCTGATGACAAAGCAGTAGTTGATGTCCCTGCCTTCCATCCTCCCCTACATATCATATATGACCCTTTCCTTTTGCTCAGCATCTCAGTAGCACAAGATTCTTTGACAAATAAAACAATTCATACTTTCATTCAAAAAGGAATATGTATTTAGGACAAATTCTTTTTATAATTTTTATTTTGTTATATTAGTCACCATACAGTAGTACATCCCCAGTTTTTGATGTAATGTTCCATGATTTATTATTTGCATATTAACACCCAGTGCACCATGCAATATGTGCCCTCCTTAATACCCATAACCCAAATTCTTTCACTGATAACTTGATGGTCATTTTCCACTAACCTGAGGAAGCATAACTATGTAGGAAATAGTCCAAGTAATTATTTAATTTATAACCAAATACCCCTTGTTTTGACATTTTTGTGGTCTTCTGGTGAAGGATTCCTTTGAAATCTCCGATCATCTAGCCAGAAAATAATGTATTGGATAATTTTGCTTCATATAAAATAACTATATAAGTGCATGCTCTGTATGTAACTACACAGAGTATCTATCTATCTATCTATCTATCTATCTATCTATCTATCTATCATCCACCTATCTACCTATCAACTATCATCTATCTATCATCGATCTTTATAATTAGTCAAATTCTGTCAACCTCTATTATCTATCATCGATCTTTATAATTAGTCAAATTCTGTCAACCATGAGATTTTTTTTTGTTTTTCTTTTTACCCCTGACCTTGATATTCTATCACTAAGTAAGGCTATAAAACATGAGAGGAGCCCTTGAGAGGTTGACTGTGAGCTGAAGGTGTCACATTATACAAAACCTTTATGAAACAGGGATGATAATGCCTTTGTCTCCTGGTTTTCTTGTTTTGCTGTTGTTTGTTTTTAAAATTTACAGGAACCTGGTAGTAAATTCCACACAGAAACATAAATGCGGGTTTAAGAAATCCAACTAGTAGCCATACGGTTACAGGAGACAGTTTGAATGTGAAAATAATATATACATGTAATTTTCTTGTGCCTTCCGTGATTATTCAGGCCTCATACTGTTGGCTGGAATTCTCTCAAGATGTATAAGTAACTATTTTAGGAATCATGAATCCCTGACCATGGAACAAGTCTCTTTTAACTTAGCTACCAAATCATAAATTGAATGTTATCTGATGCTTTCACAGCAGCATTCCATCTTTAAATAGAAATGGTATATACAAACTGGATCCAAAAAGGTCTGAAAAGATACAAATAAATTACATGAGCAGGTGGCTCAGACTACCATAATACCTACTCCTGCTGTTCTGCCACGTCTCCCTCACAACACTGGTATGACCTCATGGGGTGTCCACTATGACTATTAACAGAAGAGGGAAAGAAATGGGGGCTTGGTTTGCAGCTGAGTCTGCATCTTAAACTGGTACTATGTAGAAGTGGGTACCTACTGAAAAACAGTCCTATGCAGGGATGATTATGAAAATTAATGTTGAAAACAAAATGTCAGAACTTAAAGGAAAGTATATGGTTTATACTTTGTTAGGAAGGAAAGGTGGCCAGAGCCAGAGGTCTTGGGTAATGATCCATGGGCAGTGCTAAGGGATTGACTGGCTTGATAGGATCTTAAGAAGTCAAGATTAAAATATTGATAATTAGGAGATCTGGAGAAGAGTCATTTGGATATACATCTTAGAATACACACAAAGTTTGATTTTTTTTTCCATAGAGATTCCCATTACAGAACATTCTCTGCATAATCATCTCTCAGTAATTGTGTGGATAAGATATACCTTCCTGTTAATGTCATCTTTATGTAGTTACCCAATTTATTCAATAGGCACAAGTACAATGTGGCCACAGTGGCACACAACTGGAAAGCATGGATGAACTCATCAAAATGTAACAGGCATAGTCTTATCTGCCACCACAGCATAGCAGCAACCACATTTTTATCTTTTTATCAGAATCACTCCTCCCAGCTAGTAATAACCTCATTTTTAAGCTTTCAGATCAACTTAAACAACTTGAATAACCAATTTTTTTTCTTTGTGGGATTGGGTCGACTTAAGGGAACCAGAACTTTGCTCACTGGGGTGTCATTTTGGGGGAATTAGTCTTTCTATGCATATGGTATCAGAATTGTGGTAATGGAAGCAAAATTTTTGAAACAATATGGGTTTGTGCTGAGCAAGGAAAAGCTTCCTGCCTCCACTTTTGAGTCCAGCCTGCCCACAGCAGAAACCAATGTGAAGCCCCCACCTACCAAGGGATTGATTATATCCTATCTTTTTTTTTTAATTTAATTTTTTTTTTCATGCAAGAGGCTGCAGTCTGTCCTCAAAGGGGTATTTACATAATCCGGACAAACATGCACCTCCTCACAACACTTTTTGCCAGCACCACAAGCTGTGAACAAGAGGTGCCAACTGAATCATCATCAGCCCAATGATATGGTGCCTACCAATAATTTTTTACCTCTGTGGTAACGGGAATAAGGTTTTCTTCAACTGAAGAAAGGAAATGAATAGTTGCTGAACAGCAAAATTGGCGGACTTCTTCCGGTTTTCCTTTGTTTAACCATTTAGATCAACCCCTTACTCTTTAGACCCATGTGGGTTGTTTTAATGAGCATGCTTGCTGTGTGGCTTCCTATTTGGGTTGGACCAAGCACAAACATCAGAAAAAAATAAAAATAAGGAGGGTGAAGCCAGGTATTTCAATTTTTCTCCCTCTGTGCTTTTTTGCTATATCTTATGCAATAGTTGTGATCCTTCTGACTATGCATTGATGTCCTCTCCTCCTTGGAAGCCCAAACTTGTTATATGAAAAGGCTACATTGAGATATACCAATTCTAGCCAAGTCCTGGCTGTATCAGTCATTCCAATTCAGGGAAGTTAAGCCCCCTCGGACTCTCTCTACCAGCACAGCCACTGAATGCACATTACCAAGTAACTTCTGTTGATAACACATGGATCAAAATAATTGCTCACCTGAGCTTTTCCCAAGCTCCTGACATATAAAATAAAGTGTCCATCATAATTCTTTTTTAAAACCATTACTTTTGGCATTAGTTTGCTATGCCACAATAGGTAAGTGGAGCAGAATTTGATAATTCAATAGGAGAACACTGCCTAAAACACATAGCATTGTTTCGTGATGGCGGTAGGCAGAACCTAACAGTGCCTGGAAGAGGGTGTTCATGAAAAGTGGAGGCCTCAGTAAGGCTGCTGAGAGCTTGAAGAGGTGGATGCCTTTGCAGTCCGGGATAAACAGGAATATTTTATGTAGTAGTGGAAATTTAGCAAACCTGTTTATTGTAGTAACACAGGAAATGGAAAACAAATCTCCTGAACTCCTGTACCTGACAGAGTAGATTTCAGTCAGGATAAAGAAAATGACCATCGACTTCTGACAATAATAAAATATGAGAAAGAATAAACTGGATAGGTACTAGTTCAGTTCCTGAGAAAAATATTAGAGGATTTATGAAAGCAGGACTTGCTGGTTTTGAAAATGTAACAGGTTCTCATCTCCATTTCCTTGTAGCAAAAGATTTTCGAACTAAGGGATGGTATCAAGGTAAAGATTAAGTCCAAGATGCTGACAAAACATGGCCTTAGGGCTAAGATGTCAGGTGAGTGCCTGTAAAGTACATGGGCACATTGAATAGGGCTTTTAAGACTCTGAAGGTTATTGTAAAACAGCACCCTGACTCTCAGCCCAAGGTAAAGATGAGTTGGTCTTTAAACAAAAGGTGAAAAAATAATAACATTGATTGTAATAAGGTACACAGGAAGCACAGACTATTTTTTCAAGTAATTATACTTGTTTAATTGAAAATACAAAATGAAAAGAGGCCTTTAGACATCCAAACTTCTACAATCAAGAAATAAGCTGAAAAACTACTCATTTGAAAATAACCAGTCATTTTTAATGAAAAAGTAAAGATACTTTAGTGAAAAGGTAGAAGAAAACAGAAAACAGATTCAGTAATCAAATAAACCACTATTAGGAAGCATGACTGGGCTCTAATCACTGAACTAGGAACATATTCTCTGCTGTATTCAATGCCTTCTATGTACCCCCATTTACCACCCAATCCCACTTTTTTTTATTAGTTTCAGAGATATGATTTAGTGATTCATCATTTCCATATAACACCCAGTGCTCACTACATCAAGTGCCCTTCTTAATGCCCATCACCCAGTTATCTCTTCCCCCACCCAACTCCTTTCCAGTGGATACAGATGTGGTATATATGTGTGTGTGTGTGTAGTATGTGTATATATATGTATGTGTGTGTGTGTGTGTGTGTGTGTGTATTCAGCCATCAAAAAAGAATGAAATATTGCCTTTGTAATGATGTGGATGGAACTAAAGGTATTATGCTAAGTGAAATTAGTCACCCATATCCACTTTTTGATTGAATCTGTCTATTGTGTTATCTCATCTCTATATCAAGGTTGTATATTGGATCTTTGGGTTAAAAATAACCTGTCTTTTTAGTTCACAGGACTTTAGATGAATAGAAACTCTGGTTTAGAAAATATACCCAAGGAAAGTCATTGGCATATTAACAAGATCCTGAGCTCAGCAACAATTCAGCTGATTTCATAATGGCCTGAGACTTTTGAGGGCTTCTGTAGGGGTAAGTATATTCTGCATCCGGGAGGGATGCAAATTTTTAAAGCCAGAAGGAAGACTGAGATAGCTAATCTCCAATGGTTCCCAGTTAATCACAACTCCCAATATTCACTTGGCCTAGACTTGTGTAGCCAAAGGTTCCTAGTAGAAGTGCGAGAATGGAGTCTGAAGCTAGGTTTTAGAAAACTTTGTCACCTCCATGTTGATCTCTTGGAAACTTTTAAACTGCCATGTAAGACGTACAAATATCCTGAAGAGAATCTAATCTCAAGGTAGACACACAGAGAGGCCATAAGGAGAGACACTAATTCTATCCAATTTCCAGTTGTCATAGCCATTACAACATAGGTGTGAGCTATCCTGAATCTCCCATTCAATCCCGCCCCCCAATCACCAGTTTACTATATGTATAAATGAATGGCCTTGCTGAATCCTTTTAAACATATTGATCCACAAAATCAAGAGCAAAAATATAATGATTCCTTCAGGCTAATAAAATTTGTGGTAACTTTAACAATAATATATCATTAGAACATACTTGGCATTAAAATAATTAAACTCTGTAATTCCAATGCTAATACTTATTTATATGTGTTGTCCCTTTCAATTCAAATACACAGTCTTATCACATAAATTTATTGGTTGATACATTAGTTGATTTTTTGAGTCCTTATTTTTCTGTAATTGTTTTTAAATACTTGTTTTGCACTGCTGATACTCATGAGCTTTAGGTAAAAGGCTTTATAAGCCATATGTTTGATATACATTTTAATATTTATCACCATTAAACATGAATCAAATTAATAAATGATAAATATCTCATGCTGTCAGATCCAAACCATACTTTTAGTACAAAATGTACAATTCACAAGGATGGTTGTTGAAACCAGTCCACTCCCAGGACAATATCAGTAGGTTCAAAATCAACTATTTCCAGACCAGTAGTTCTTCTGGGAGAAATGAGTGACAGGAAGATAAGTTAAGCAACAACATATTTTCTTATCTACAGTGTCCTCAAACAGAGTCAGAAGTAGAAACAAATTCATGTGCTACAACAGAATCTCAATCTCTGTTGAGCATACAATCACAGATTAAACCTGTAACATTATCTGCATTTCTTACCACATGACCTTATTCTTGCTCTTCATCATAAACCTTTCAAGTGCATTCCCAAACTGTCCCCCAAGCCAAGATAACTAACTAATCTTCATTTTAATTATGGTTTACTTCATTTTCATGTTCATTATAATGTCATTAATGTAGGACAGATGGCCATTGCTACGGCAACCAGGAATGCTGTGGATGTGACTTTCAGTCTTTACTAATTAGGAGATTGCATTGGATTACCTCAATATAAAGGACAAATAAGTGTAATATATATCACAACTCTACCTATGTTTTAAATTATTTTTCTGGTTACCTATAAAATTCCCCCAAATTAGGATTTCATATTTCCATCCTTACTTTTAAGTTAGGGAGATATACTTTTTTTTTTTTTTTTGCCATTCTAATAAAAACTCTAATTTGCCCTTCATATCAAAACCTTTATTTATTTTATAATTGTTTTCCATGGATTGATGGATGAAACATGTCTGAATTCAAGAAAACTATTCCTTATTCATACATAAAAAATGTGTTAACTTGTACATTAAAATATGTATCTTTTATTTCTAAAAACAATGTTGGAGATAACTGCTCATGATGAAGCTTCTTGGAACATAAAAATTAAAATCCCACAATTCACAGAGAAGAAAAATTGGCTTCAAGGTGCATGTTCAAAATTGGCTTTTCATTTCATGCTGGGATGAAAGCTGAGCTTTGGAAAATAACTGATGCTGCAGCTGATCTGATGATCCGGCACCTTCTCCTCCTTTATAATATTACAGAGATCAGTGATAAAACCAAAACTGTTTCCGTGAACAATAGTGGTCTGTGTATGTCACTTCATAATAAAAACATTAAAGTGTTGAGTGTTACTGGGATGATTTGGTTACTGTAATAAATTTTAAAAAATCTGTAATATTTTTCTCTAGCATTAAATGAAAACATACATATTTTAATGCATTTACCAATTCTTATAATAATTAAATTTATCTGTGGTATCATTGTTATTTATTTTAATCCAAATACATATTTAATTTATAGGTTGCAATTCATATCATTCAAAGTATTGTAATTTTTATAAGGTCATAACACAGTAAGTCTTGGAAATGTGGGTCTTAAAAATAACTTTGATTTTGATGATGTATGCAAAAATACAAGCAATTCACTGAGTGAAACTGATAAAACTCTAAAATGAAATGTGTATAGCTCTATATAAATATTGAAATCCTTCTATATGCAAACATAATACAATGCAGGCACCGGTTTTACAAAGTTTATTTAAAATTCTCCAGAAGGAAAAATTTGTATAGCTCCAGTCTTCTGTAGGTAAAAAGTACTGGTTGAAACTCTATTGTGTATATTTATAAATACTTTATCAATAAATCATAAAAGTACACGAGAGTATGCATATACTTGGTGATTCAGAATATTTCAAATGGTGGCCAGTACTGAAAGCTATCTCTGTGGAAGAAATCAATATTAAACTAAGCGGACAGGTTGAGAAAGGGGAGAAAATTATCCCAAGCTATTGTTATATACTATGTTGCTTTGTTATATACATAAAATGTGTATATTTGTGTAGGAGTGTGTGGGTGTGTATGTGTATGAATGTGTATGCACAATCACATTCACATCATGATGTTCTAGAAGCAGGTTGCTTGGATTTGAACTTCAGCCTTACCACTTCCTATCTGTGTGCCATACAACGATTTATATAACATCCTTTTCTACTTTCTTCATGTATAAACCTAGAATAATAATGATACCTGTTATACAGCCTAAGTGAGAAAATATAACACACTTGGAATAATGCAGGACACTTGGTAAGTAAGTACTTGGTAAGTAATACATAAGTAATTTTATAAATTAGGCTAGGAAGAAAAAATCCAAGGATTAATTAATAATCAAATAAAAATAAATAATCCAGTAGTGTGTTTAATTCATATCATTTAAAATTGTTTTTCATTAACTCTTTCATCAGCCAAGTGCTAATTTGGCTCTGAATTTATGCATTTTTTTTCAATCCTCTATTTTGTAGTAAATGTTAGCACTTGACATCTCTGTTGCATGTAGGTGAATACACACTGAAAATGAATGACAGGCCACAAAACACCTATCAAATTACATTCTAGTGGATGATACCTTATTAGGTTTCAACACTCCTGAATCAGGTCCAGCATTAAGTATTCAAAGATTCGAAGCCCTAAATTAAGATTAATTAATCAAAATTCACCATGAGAAACTATGACATTCAGATGTGTTCTCTGTTTGAGCCCAGGCTGGACAATCTGTTCATGTCACACCAGTTTCTGAAACATTGTTCCTGAATCTCTGCCCTTCCGTATTCCCACCTTTCATCAATACTTACTGTTTCTTTGAACTTGAAAAACATTTAAGAAAAAAAGTCAGATTGTAGCTAAAAACAGCCACTAGACTGAGGAAATTGTTGTACAAGAGTCAGTCTACACATTTTTCAATAACTTCTTAGTCTTTCAAATTCACTATTTCTTAAAACAATATAGATATGCTAATCTCTTAAAATGTGCATAGCATCACTAATAGTGCTGGAGTTTGCTTGTTGAGTTAGTGTATTAGACAATATTGTGCATAATCTGCTTTATGCTCAAATTAAATGTGAAACTTTCCTCTATTGATATGTCTAGTTCATAGTCACTATTTACATTATTTTAAATTTTATTTTGATCCTATACAAGTTTATGACACATGGAATGGCAGCTGTGCCTCCACGGGGAGCAATGATTTCCCAGATATGAATCACTGCTTTAGAAAAATAACAATTACATGACAATTCAATATATTAGTGTTCAAATTATCAACTACACAAATTCTAAGAGAATTTCTGTATGAATACGGATATAGGTTTCAATTACCATTTCAATTTTATCAAATAAATTTATTATTTGAAACTTAAAAGTTTACCACATGTTGCAAAAAAAGTCTATGAAAAAATAATACTATTCAAATAGTATTAAAACTATGCGAGAAGCTACACAGTACATGGACTCAGATTAAATGAAAATTTGAATCAATGAATAATGATATGTTAATTATGTGTAAGTCGGTTTGATTTAAATTCTTATCTAAGAAGCAACAGCTACAGATGAGAAAAACTAAGAGCAAAAATCTTAGAACTTTGCACAAAAATACTGTGGACATGAAATTCACACTCTCAGTTTTCCATAACTTAATATTCTCTACAAACTACAGACAAGAATTCTGACATTTTCATAGTTTAAAAGAAGCACCAGTATTTCCATTGTATTACTTGCAAAACAGGAGTAATATTTCTTACTGAGTTTCATAGAAATAATATATGACATTTTTACTTAATGTATATTCAATATTTCAAAGTCCAAATTATTACTACCTGCAATATCCATTAGTAAAATGGAAGAAGGTGCCTTTGTACATCCTGTTTCGGAATGTGGAATTCCTGTAAATATTTGTGTATTGCAATACCACTGATAACATAGCATAACTGATATTAAATGTATATATTGGCTTTTGTGCACCTTTAGTGAATGATCACAAGGGCGTTAGTTCTGTGGACAGCACATACTCGGATATATTTTATATTATCATTTTTCTTCTCTTTTGAATAATTTCCAACAGTGTGCACGTAATGCACACATGCACAGACAGGGACTCTCCCTGACCCCACCTTCATCTCCAGTTATTATTTTATTTCTTTGCTCACCTTTACAACCAAACTCTTAGAATGTTTTCTACACTTGCAAGTCTCCATTTCTTCATCCTCCTGACATTCTGAATGCATTCCAGTTAGGTGTTCTCAATAGGTAACACTACAATAAAATCCTAAAATTTTCCCAAATCATCAGAAATGTTTACATTTCAGCATTTGTATTTATTCTATGTAAAAATCATTTGCCACTTCTCATCAGCATCGAACATGCGAGGCCAATCCATTCGTGTTGAAGCATTTTCTTTACTCAGCTTCTGAGACATTATACAAGCCACTATTTCTTGGTCACCGGTGTTACTTTCTTCAATTTCCCAATCTCAAATATATAACTCAACTTTTCTGATCTCTTCTCTCCTCTCTATTATTATCACTCAAGTAATCTTAGAGTCATTAGGCTTTCATTCTGTATTAAATTATAGTCATACGGCTTTAATGAAATTATAACACATTTTTTATCAATCCAGCAACTTCTTCATTGAACTCCAGCATTCTACCTCAAATGGGATTCTTGACATCTTCTTTTAATTATCAAATCTGTCTCAAACACACCACGTCCAAACCTGATCTTGTCTCCAACCCAAACTCGCAAAGGCTGTTTTTCCCATCAATGTGTATCACTCAGTTCCTTGGTCTCAAAAGCTTGGCAGCCTTAAGTCTTTGTTTTCTGTAATCCACATGCAATCTACCTTCCTTGTGGCCCTGCCTTTTAAATATATTCAGACTCTATACATTTTCCATTGCTTCCTCAGCTAGCACTGTGTTCTCAACCACCATTATTTCTTTCATGGACTAAAGTAACAGCTGCTAAGTTGTTTACTGTACTTTACTATCCACTTTCCTATGTTATTACTTATCAGCAGCCACTGAACAATAGTTTTGGGGTTTTGTTTTGCTTTTTTTGTTTGTTTTTCTTGTAGCACTGAGGATATTGCTTTTAGCATCAGATAATCAATTGTTAGAAGGCAAAGAGCAAATTAAATATATCTTAAATCTATCAGTATCCCACATCATCATTATCTATATTCTGGCCTCTGCCATCACTCACTTAAACTATACCATAGTAGTCTCACATATTTTTGTTTGATACCATCTTCTTTGATGACATTATTTGAATGCTATCTTGCTTTTCTGCTAGTTTTTTCTACACTTAAGTAGATTTGTTTCATGACAATATTCTGTAAGTTTTTGTATGTGGCATAAATCCCTCGCTCAGAGTTTGAAGAGTTTACGAGATAGATTTCAATATACTTAATGTTACCATCGAAGTCTAGTAAGCTCTGGCCTCTGACTGCTTCTCAAATCTATACCCCTCGGCACCTGGTATGCATTTACCACCGCAAAAAATACTGTAACAATTTTAAGATCTTTATGCCTCTCCATACTATCCATACTATTTCGTGTTTCAGTATCTTTGTACTTAGACTACTTTTTCTGTCTTCACAAATTCCCACCTCCATTCTGAATCCTTTGACCAACCCCAGTATATTTCAAGATTAAAGACAGATGTGACCCATTTAGAAGGACATCATGAGCCCAAACTCCACTATAATTTTGCTGAGCTGGAGTATATTTTATAAACTTCTTTATAATATCAGTGCATTAAAATCATGTATAAAATGGAAATATTATAGGAATATCTACATCATGGAGTGTATACAATTCATATGATGTGCTTGTACAATTGCCTGGCAAATTTTTAATAGTGCAATGTATGTTAATATCAGTTTTATTGTAAGTGTTTATGCTCATGTATTTATTTATATTAACTTGCTGTATGAGCAATTTCCTGTAATGCTTTTTAAAAACCTTCCTTCCTTCCTTCCTTCCTTCCTTCCTTCCTTCCTTCCTTCCTTCCTTCCTTCCTTCCTTCCTCTCTCTCCCTCTCTCCTTCTCCCCCCCTCTCCCCCTCTCTCGTTCGTTCGTCTTTCTTGTCTTTTCTCTTCTCTTCTCTTCTCTTCTCTTCTCTTCTCTTCTCTTCTCTTTCTTTCTTTTTCTTCGCAAGCAGTGGGGCAGGGGCAGAGGGAAAGTTTCTTTTTTTTTTTTTTTAAGATTTTATTTATTTATTCGACAGAGATAGAGACAGCCAGCGAGAGAGGGAACACAAGCAGGGGGAGTGGGAGAGGAAGAAGCAGGCTCCCAGCGGAGGAGCCTGATGTGGGGCTCGATCCCAGAACGCCAGGATCACGCCCCGAGCCGAAGGCAGATGCCCAACCACTGTGCCACCCAGGCGCCCCAGAGGGAAAGTTTCTTAAGCAGGCCCCATGCCCAGCACAGAGCCCAATGTGGGGCTTGATCTCACAGTCCTGGGATTATGACCTAAGCCAAAACCAAGAGTCAGATGCTTAACCTACTGAGCCACCCAGGCACCCCCAGTTCCTGTTAATGCTTTTAAGAGAAATTCTTATAAGGAGGGAACACTTGTAACTTAGAAAAACACTTTAATAAATCAACTGAAATAAAAAGTATCATGGATATGAAATAATACTCTTGAGGAAATAACAATAAAAAGATAGATAATCCCTTTTGCATTAAAAAGGAAAAATGATTTAGAAGTGGCTTTGAGAAGAGAAAAAAAAGCAGAGTAGTGGATTGGCTGAGCATCATGGCAAGCTGGCTGCAGTCTTTTGAGAAAGGAGATGTCTAAAACTCAAATTTAAATGATTTGGTTTGCAGCTGTCTAAATGCCCCATCTCAACCCCAAAATAAACTTAAGGATGTGTGACACATACAGGGACCGGTAGTTGATATTGTCTTTGTCATGTGTTTATTTGGGAGAGATTTGACTATATTTATTATATAAAAGGGCTGAGATCTAAATCTTCCTCTATGCCAAATCACAGAGTAAGTAAAAAGACAAGTTGTGGATTTGGAGGATATCCACTCAGACAAGGGAGCAAGCAAGCAGAAGGCAGAGGTGACCATGAGAACCTAAGGACTTAATGCATTTCAAGAAACCTTCCACAGAAAATGAATGGGATTAATTTAAATCATATCGAGGTCTCAACTGAAAGTGATCCCAGCTAAAGTCTGGGGAACATTTACATTCACCATAATGGACTATACAAATATTTTACATGACCATCTCCACTGTTTAACTGTCTAATTTTGAAGAAAGCGTCTGAGCATCATTTTAACGATTACAGCATCTGGCATGAGTGGTCACTCACAATTATGTGTTTTGAATTCAATCCTATACATTGGCAAAGTCAGAAAGAATGGTATGCCCTCAGTCTCATTACTAGTTTTCATCCATTGCTGATTCTTCTCATAAATTCACTACCTACTGTTGATGCTGCCGAATCGCATTATCTAGAAAAGATTGCTGATATATAAGATTTGTTTTGGGTTTTATTCCGTATGTATTGATGGCATCATTTTTAAAACCTGAGATATAAAAAAAGTAACAGGGCAAATTTACCTTATGTACAATAAAGTTTAGCCTACTAAAAACGTATTTTGGGAATGCAATATAGGAAATAGAATTTCATAGGAATTGAAACATGGATTTCTTTCTAATGAAATGGTGATATATAATGAATTTTAAGTTTTCCCCAGATCTGTGCATGTATACCTTCATTTCCAAATTTTAAAAAGTGATTATTCTTGGAATCCACAACAGTGTGTGCTATGTGGTTAATCAATCTTCTGACAATAAAAAGAAAATAAACTAAATATGTGAAAGATTGTATGGTTTAGGTTTTTATAATTTTTTGTTTTGATTTTTATAGTATTGTCAAAGTACTCATCCCTGTTTTTCATGAAGATTGATGCCAATATACAAAAATAAACATGGTTTATGCTATTTTGTAAATATGTCTTACTATAGAAAGTAGAATATTAGTAATATAATTCCTTCTCCCAAGGTCCAATGTCACAACACTTAACTTACAAAAAAAAAATGTTTATAGCAATAACTCATTAGTATTGAAAATAATGACATTATTCAGTTTTGGTCATAATGAGACTATAATTTGGGTACTAATTTTTTTATTTCCTAGTGTTTAATTTTATAAAACTTACTTTTATATTATTGACAAATACGTAGTCACCAAGTCTTTGGATGTATCTATCACTGGGTGATACTGTCTATCGTGTGTGATTCTCTTATTTGCTGATTACTCTTTCCAGAGCACTCTGATCCTCTTCTTCAACCAGTCAAGGCTCATTTATGGTCTGCTGCAGACGTATCAGTCTGGCACTTCCTTTCACTGCAATTCCTGGTTAGAATACATTTCTAGATGTTCTGTATTTTTTTTTTTTTCAAAACAATTTTGTCTCTATTTTTCTCCAGTATGTGGCTTGAACATATCCTTATATAAATTCATCTTAAGAGTGAATGTGGGGTTCTAAAACATAAGATAGGGATGATTCATTGGTGTATTCATTTATACATTGAAAAAAATTTCCTTCTTAATTTGTCCCTAAAAGTGTGACTGATGGAAACTCTACTGTCAAATTAATGGTTATGTCTGTGTGATTCATGTGCTTTACAATTAATTTTTTAAAATAAAATTTATTTCTTATAATAGTTTTAGATTTACAAATAAAACACAACATAGTGTAAAGAGTTCCTAGATAGCACACATGTAGTTCCCCATTTATTAACATTTTATCTTATTATGACACATTTGTATAGTTAATGAACCAATATTGATACATCATTATTAATTTCCTTAGTTGTATCTAATGTCCTTTCTCTTTTTCTTTCTCTCTCTTTTTTTTTAAAAAGATTTATTTATTTTAGAGGGAGAGAGAGAACATGAAAGCAGGGAGGTGGGGAGGGAGAGGTAGGGAATCTCAAGCAGACTCTGATGAGCATGGAGCCTGACTCGGGGCTCAATCTCACAACCCTGAGATCATGACCTGAGCCAAAGCCAAGAGCCAGACACTCAACTGACTGAGCCACCCAGGTACCCCCTCATGTCCCTTCTTCTGTTCCAGTATCTATTTCAAGATATCACATTACATTTAATTGTCATTTCTCTTTAGGCCTCTCTTGGCCATGATAGTTTCTAGACCTTTCTTTTTGACAACATTAAGAGTTTGGAGGAGTACTGATCAGGTATTTATAGAATGTCCCTCAACTGGGATTTGTCTGATGTTCTTTTTATGATTGGGTTGGAGTTATGGATTTTTAGAGGAAGACTACAAAGATAAAGTGCTGTTTTCATCACATTATATCAAGGTTGCATACTATCAGCATGACTTAGCATGGTGATGTTGAACATGATCACCTGGCTGAAGTTTTGTTTCTGACCACTGTAAAGTTTTCCTTTGTTTCTCCTTTCCATACTATATATTTTTAATTTTCTATTTAAAAATGAATTATTAGACAATTTTCTTTCTCCCCCTACTCCTTTTATTATTAAGTTATACCATCTCATATGCCTATATTTTCATTTTAATATAGTCTCAAGTTGGCAAAAGTCTGCCATTTTGAAATGGAAGGGCTGAATTATTTTAATAAACCATTAACTCAGTGAATTATAGTTCTGCCTTAAAGGAAGTAACACCCATACCATGAACTGAATATAAATAACAAAAGAAAATTATAAAAGAACTTTCCCATTGTATTTTGTAATGGGTCTATGATGATCAAAATGTATCTACAAATGAATTAGTATAGAATAATTATAAGATGGAAATATTCAATTAATTTTATGCACATTTAATCTAGAGTGCCATGCAAGTCTGAATTGTTTAATTAGTTATAAATCATTATTTTTCCTGTTTTGGAAATACATAACAACTCTGCTCTGAAGTTAATTTATGCAAATATACACTTTGATCTTTTTTTTTAAACCATAGAAGTTCTTAATGTTTATGTCACAAGTATAAATGTTTTGACAAATTATGCTCTATAAAATATGAGGTTATTATGGTTTAGTTGTTTTGACAGAATATTTTTAAAGAACTTAGTTTATTTATAAATAAATACCATCTTCCAAAATTAAAATAATATGTCACTCACTTTGAAAAGTAATATCAGCTTGGGGGCACCTGGGTGGCTCAGTTGATTCAGCGATCAACTCTTGTTTTTGGCTCACGTCATGATCTCAGGATTGTGGGATGGAGACCTGCATGTAGCCCCGCACTCAGTGGGGAGTCTGCTTGTCACTCCCTCCCCCTCAGCCCTTCCCCCCTCTGGTGCTCCTGCAAATGAGTGCACCCCGCACTCTCTCCCTCTCTCTCTTTCTCTAACATAACTGAATGAATGAATTAATTAATTAATTTAAAAAATCTTAAAAAATAAAGAAAAATAGTATCAACTTGGTATAATTAACAATTAGGAGGCAGTTCCATATTAACATGCCTGAGAACATGTTGGGATTAGATGTTACCCTTGGAAATTCTATTTCTCTGAGTTTCTAGCCTGTGATGAAGTGAAAATATAACAATTAAATGGAGATAATAAGCCATTTTCTAAGTTAAAATATAACTAATTTTGTGAAGAAATACGATTCCTAGATGCAATAAGCAATCAAAACAAGAAAACAGTAGAAGAGTGAAGGGAGAGTTCCAAATTTCATGGATAATAAATAGAAACATTTACACATGAAAGTGCTTTAAGTATCATGTAATTTCTTATTTGGTTTTAATAAAGTAGTAACTACAGAAGGATTGCTTATCAAAGAAAGCTTTAGGGAGCTTAATTACACTTACATAAAATAACCTTTTCAGTTTTTAAGCACAAATTGAGTGAAGAAATCTATCATTACATTTTTAATAATGTACTCAAATTGAGATGTTTAGACATTTTCAGCATTTAGCAATTTTCTAAGAGTGAGTCAGCAGGTTAAAAATTAGCATATTTCTTCAATGTAGGCTAATTTCATTATTAATTTACATAATTTACTTAATGCAAGCCACTTTCTGAAACATTCAATGTCTTAACCTTTAATGAAAATCTAATGTCTTAATAATAATATAGTATTCTCTGAATATAACAAGTTAGTGAAATTATCACATAATTTAGCTTCTTGCCTTCAACAATCAATGAGCTACTATCATTTTTACAAGTGTGTTTCGAAAAAATAAAAGCTCCCCTAAAACCATGAAATGATTTAAGATTTTAAATTTGTTTAGACAGTACTACTTCCTTCCCAGAGTGCTATTTCAAAGAGAAGAATGATCTTATAAATAAAAACATGAACTATTTTTAAAAGCTATAATATAGTCAGTACTAGTTTAATTTTTAACTGGCCTATTTTTTTTTTTTTTTGTATATTCTGAATTTTCTGTGTTTTTCTTTTTTTTATTTTAAACTTCTCTGGTAGAAAATTTTAGCTGTCTCACATTAGTTTTTGTTAGAAAAATAGAGCCAGGTAATTTATTTGGGGGTTACTCTCTATTTTAATTAATACCACAGTAGCTTCAAGTCTTAAGAAACTGTGCTCGTACACATTACCATCTCTCTACATTTATGTTGTTATCACAAATCACAGTTTATATCTTATGTATATTAACCTAAAGTTATAATACATTGAGCTCCATGCTGGGTGTGGAGCCTGTTTGGGATTCTCTGTCTCCCTCTTCCCTTCCCACTCATTCTCTCTCTCAAAAAAAAAAAAAAAAACCAAACCCAAACAAACAAAAGAAAAAAAACTTGTGAGCACCAAAGGACATTATCAAGAAAATACAACACAATCTACAAAACAGAAGCTATTTGCAGGTCATATGTCTGATAAGGGTCTAGCATCAGAGTCTCTAAAGAACAGTTAAAATTTAAGAACAACAAGAACAACAAAAATCCAATTTTAAAAAGGGCAAAAACTTGAATAGACATTTCTCCAAAAAGGACATAGAAATAAAAACAGAAAACAAGTGGTGCCTGGGTGGCTAAGTTGGTTAAGTGTCTGATTTAGGCTTAGGTCATGATCTTGGGGTGTTGGGATTGAGCCTGTGTCAGTATCCCTACTCGGAGCAGAGTCTGCTTGTCTCTCTCCCTCTCCCTCTGCCCTTCCCCCAGTTCATGCTTTCTCTGTCTTTCACTCAAATAAATAAAATCTTTAAAAAAAAAAAGAAGTTCAACATCATCAATGCAAATCACAACCACAATGAAATACAATTCACACCTATTAAGATAGCTATAATAAACAATAGCAACAAAGAAAAATAAGTGTTGGAAAAGATGTGCAGAAATTGGAACGTAATATTGTTGGTGGAAATGTAAAATGGCACAAAACTTGTGGAAAACAGTTTTGCACCTACTCAAAATGTTAATCATAGAATGACCATATAACCCTATAATTCTAAGGCAAATATTGAAAAGAATTGAAAAAAAGTATTCAAATAAGTACCTGTGCATACATATTCATAGGAACACTATTCACAAAAGCCAAAAGGCCAAAACAATCCAAACAAATGTCCATCAAAGGGCAAATAAATAAGTAAATGGTAGTATATGTATACAATGGAATATTTCTCAGCCAAGAAAAGGATGTCACATCGTGGATGAGTCTTGAAACATTGTGTTACATGCAAAGACCCAAATACAAAGGGTCTCAGGTTATGTAATTCTGAGTACCTGACATATCAAGAATAGATAACTCCAAATAGAAAGTAAATTGGTAGTCGTGAGGGGTTGGGGGGAGGGAAGATTAAGGAGTAACTGCTTAATAGGCATGAGATTATCTTGTAAGGTGATGAAAATGTATTAGAATTTATGTATAGTGATAGTTGCAGAACACTGTCGATCTGTAACTGCTACAGATGTGTACAGTTTAGGGGTGCCTGGTGGCTCTGTCAGTTAAGCATCTGACTTTGGCTCAGGTCTCAGGGTCCTGGGATAGTCAGGCTCTCCCCTCAGCAGGGAGTCTGCTTGTCCCTCTCACTCTGCCCCTCCTCCTACTTGTGCTCTCTCTCTCTCTTTAATAGATACATAAAATCTTTTTTTAAAAAAAGAAATGTACAGTTTAAAATGGTGAATTTTATGTTCTGTGAATTTCATTCCAATAAGAAAAAAAGGAAAAATTATGTGTGGTTTATCTGAAATTCAAATTTGGTTGAATATCCTGCATTTTATCCGGCAACCCATCTATATCATATTATATGTATCACTTACTCAAATGCTCTAAAAATTTAGGCAGCCAGTGCATTATTTTTTAAAACAGCAAAGTTTATTATTGTCAATTACTCTTTTCGTCATTGAAAGTAAGACAATGTCTTCTCTGGCATATAACAGTCACTTTTGCTTTTCAGAAATATAAGCAGCTACGGAGAGCAGAGGTGAAAGATCCCTGTGTTTACATAGAAATGATAAAAAAATAATCTGTATAAAAGTCACCACTCTCCACTTGATTCTTCTATTATTTAGAAATCACTATTCTTATCCCCCTTCCTGTATTCCTATGCTGCATATCTTATTTGCATTACCAATGCAGCATCAAATTAATACTATTTAAATTGATTATTTTAAACTTTCATTTTACTTCCACATGATTTTCTCCAGCCACATCTGTGTCTCTTAGATCTATTTCTTTTTGGTGTATACAACACAATGCCATAAGACAACTCAAAAAGAAAGTGAAGGCAAGACAAACAGAAGATCCAAGTATTTATTTTCCTCTTTCTTTTAATTTAGTAGAAGTGACCTTACTGATAGTTTCTTTTTCCAACCAAATAAAAAAGGTAGCTGTGATTTTTGCAATCTCTTTACAATAGAACAAAACAAAGCCCAGAAGAAATGCCTGTGCACATAAGCTAAGCTTGAAGCACTGAGATGTTTATTAGATGGAGGGCTGAGGTTACATGACAAGCATCTTAAGACATGATTTGAAATGAGGCTTAGTGAATTTTCCCTGCAAGATGATCCTACTAATAGGAGGGCAGCATGGATCAAGCACTCTCTGCCCACTGTGGAAGCAGGGCAAGGTGAAAGTGAGCACTGGCTTAGTGGAAACCATGTTATTCAAAAAGTGCCAACTGTGCATTGAAAACGAGAAAGAGATGAGCTCAGCAAGTCAGAGGGATCAAATCCTCTGGGTCCTTTAACTCCAGGAAGACTTAAAAAAATTTTTTTTTAAATAATTCCTGAAAGCACTGGAGTTAACATTTTATAGACCCTTTAAAGCGGGCTTAATTTCATTAAGATAACATATTTATTTTGCATTTCCATTTCTCATAATCTCTGTGGGATTGGTTAAAATGTCAGAAAAGTAGCCAATGTCTGTCCTATATTTAAATACAGAAGTCATGTGTCTTTAATACATAAATCAACATTTCTCTTTCTCTCATGCACAATATATTTTCAGAGTACAGAAGGTTTTTTTCACTAAAAAAATGAGTTTAAATTAAGAATTTAGTGTTAGATACAGTAACTATCAAAAGCAAAGTAATAAGATTCACAATATTGGCTTATATAAACTTTCTGAACATTGCAATAAAATGCTCCCTATTTGGGAAATCAGGTTATGTTATGTATTTTAATAATAATAAAGACTTGCATATATCTTAGTTCAATTCAGGTAGAGCTCACGTAGTACACGGCATTGAGTTTTTAAACAGTGATGGCCACGAGCTGTTCTTCCTAGAAAGGGTAAATTTAAATACCATGGCAGTACAAAACAGGGAACATAATTCTGACTTGTACTCTGATCCAAGAGTAACAATGTCTTTCAGAGAGTGCTTAACATTCCCCTCTCATTCCCATAACAACAGAAAGAATGCTGATGCTACTAAGCAAACCCAGGCACCCAAGTAAAAGCAGAAGCTAGAATTATCACACTACAGCACTAGAATGATAGTGATGGCAATTAGGGGTAAAACAAACAAAAGCCACCGTTTTGAACAATGCAAGATAGAACATTAAAATACTGAATTGAAATCACTAGATTTGACTCAGTACTTAGAGTTAGCGGTTTCTCTTGCCAATGCCACATACCTTTATCCAAAGCCTGCCTCTACTTTGGTGTTAAGGCCAGAGTGACAAACTAGACAACCAGAAAAAGCTGCTGCTCAGAAACTTCAACAACATTAGACAGAGTTGTAATAAAGAAAAATAACAACAAAATGCAGAAAATACTTCCATAATCTTCAAAGGCCCTGGGGTGGAGGTCTAGTCTGTGTTTGCCAGAATGGTTTAGGATTGAGAAGGACAGAATGATGAATGTGGGGAGACAAGAGCTGCTCTGCGTGGCTAAAGCATAGGACCTGTGTAAGGAGTGGGAAAAAGGGAAAGAAGATGTTGAAAAAAAGAGAGCCCACCTTGAAAAGCTCTGTATGCTGTGTAAAAGAAAATATGAGAATAACATAGAGTCGTTGAAATTTTAAATCAGGAAATTGACTTGAATTAATCTGTACTACAGGAAATGGAGAAGATGGTGGAGTTGTGTGTCAACAACAACAAAACAATGACAAAACAAGTATAATATCAGTGGAGACAGAAATGAAATATTAGTATCATAGAATTTAGTGAGTGAGTAGACACAGGACTAGGTAAAAGGAGAGTCAAAATGACATCTTGGTTTCTGAATTGGTTAATTAACTGGAGGGTGGTATAATTCACTGACAGGGCAACCGGGAGACAAGCAGGCTTAGTTTGGGACACTTAGAGCACCAAGCCTCTGAGTTAATTAGTTTGGGACACTTATAGCACCAACTTTGGGACTTGTATGCGATGCCTGTGGTTCAGACAAAGTCAATTGACTCAGAGTCTTGTGCTCTAAGTGTGGATTAAATCTCAGTGGATTAAAAAGACAAAGGTTTATTGTTCACTTATACATGCTCATTGTGGATAAGAGGTGTTTTCTGAATTCCAGACGATTACTTATTTCAGTAGGAACCATTCCTCATTGAAATGTTTCATGAAAAAAGAATCAGTGGCTCCGATGAGTCCTGCACCAGGCCATAGTTTTAGGGGTACCATGATTATTGTGTCGGTGCTTGGTGTTTCAGAAGAAACTGGCTTGGCATCATCAATTGTATTCTTATAAGCTTCTATGTCAGTCCCATTGTCGTTATACTTTTCTGCATAAGTCACAATAGTTCTTAAGAGAGGGAGACTCTGCTCAAGTAATGTCAAATTCAGCAAAATATGTTTCATGTTTAAAAATCTAACAGTAAAACTTTATAACTTGCATTCACAATTTCAGCCATTTGTTTAACACTAAAAACTGAACTTTCATTGACTCACTATGGGTGTCCAGGCTCCATCTCACAGTTTTCAAGAATTAGCGTTAGCCCAAAGTACTTGGACCCTGGAATTCATGCTGAATTACCAGACAGATCTTCCTTATCTGTCAAGTGAAATTCCTTTTTTTTTTTTTTTTTTTGGAGTGTTGTTCAATTCCAGTTTACTTGACTTGAGAGAAGCTCAGTGCAGAGGTGTTATTATTAATGTTGAAGATCCAAATGGAAGTATTCAAATTTTAGGCATCTTTTCTTCCAGGAGTTTTCAAATTGCTATATAATAATTTCCTTTCCAAAGGCCAGCTATGCATTAACAGAGTACCATGCACCAGTTGCTAATCCCAGGGAGCAGAACATTGCACTGTTTACTAATCCCGGGGGTATACCCCAAACACTTCTGACCATTGTACTGTATAAGAGTCCCCAGGGTAAAACAAACAAATAAAGAAGTACACAAAACACAGGCAAGCACTGATTGGAAGCTTTACTTACATAGAGAAGAGACATAGCAAAACCAGCTTCAATCAGGGGCACTGGTCTCTGATGACCATAGGGTCTTTTTAGCAACTGACACAAGGCAATTTGCCTATTTGCCTAGACACATCCTCTGAAGCCCCAGTGCTTCACAATGCTGACCATCCCCCCACCCCCCATGGAATCTGAAACAGCGAAAGCTGGGGCCATGCCTGAGCACCATGGACATATACCCTTTCATAGAACACAGGAGCATACAGTGAGCTAGAAACAGGGAAGATATTCCCACACAAGGCAATAAACTGGGTACAGACTCTGTGTGTTCTTTATCTCTTGGTTAAGAAAGTGTTCCAGGCCCAAGACCTATTTTTATGTAGCTAAGCAGAGGTCAAAACACTGTGCATATGGAACTGTATTTCCCAAACATATCCTATGTGAATACTAAAAGAGTTCTTTTAAGATATACGGAAGACCTCCAGTAGAATAAGACTGCCTTTGTGTGAATCAGGATCTGATCCTTCCTCACTGATCTGACAAGCTGAGTAAATTTCATACCTCAGTTTTTCATTTCTAAAACGAGGATCATATCTAAACTCAAAGAGTTGTTGTGAAGACTAGATGTGCTAATTCATGGTAAACACTTAGAATTATGACTGCCACATAGTAAGGGCTAAATAAAATTTATCACTGTTATTATTATTACTATTGTTAATATTAAAAGTGTGGTCACTTGTCTTTTAAACAAAAACTAGAACATATCAAAAAGATTCCTCTTGGTCGGGGCGCCTGGGTGGCACAGCGGTTAAGCGTCTGCCTTCGGCTCAGGGCGTGATCCCGGCGGTCTGGGATCGAGCCCCACATCAGGCTCCTCCACTATGAGCCTGCTTCTTCCTCTCCCACTCCCCCTGCTTGTGTTCCCTCTCTCGCTGGCTGTCTCTATCTCTGTCAAATAAATAAATAAAATCTTTAAAAAAAAAAAAAAAAAAAGATTCCTCTTGGTCAAATAGGATCTGCTAGAGGATTATTGGTTGTAAATATCAATGCAGTAAGTAGTTGCAAATTTTATATTACAGCATTATTATTAGTCATGAATTTATTACTACTGTATTACTAGTTTAAGTTTTTATTTATTTATTCACTACACCCCTGTGCTTGTGGTAAAGCACCCCCCATGCTATTATATCATCACCTATAAATCCACCACAAATCTTCAGTCTTTGGAGCTAAAAAAGACACAAAAGCAAAAAAAGAAATTCCAAATATTATCTCTAAAAGTAGTTATTGGTAAACTGTGCTCCCTGTGAGATTTGTAAACACATTTTGGAAGTGAATTTGCCTATCTACATGTTTTAATTTTTCTGTTTTCTTCTGTTAAATTGAGACAATAGTTTATAAATAAATCTGACATTTGGTTGTGACCTGTAAATTTGCCTAGATTACTTAATTTTGAAATATTCAATGATTTGATTCCAAAATGGGAGGAAAAAACTACAATAATTATTATGTACTATTACTGGATATTCAAAAGTATAATTAGGTAAGCACAGCATATTTCATTAAATTTTTAAGAGATTATAAAATATCAATATACAAAATTATTTTTAAAAAGTAACTTAAAGTGATTTTGAATAGTATTGTGAATCTAAAGTACAATGTATTTTTAAATATATGCAAGTTGAGAAAGGTATGAGACCAATACACAATAGAACATCTTATTAGACAAAAATAGATATAACTGTAAACAACCTAAGTTTTTCAATAGGAAACATGGAGAGGACTATCAATAAAGTTTATTTATTGATGGGAAAGAGAAAAAGAAATATGAGCCAGAAAGAAGCAAAGTGTGAAGAATATTTTATAAGGGAGTGAAATGTGATTTTTGAGTAAGTGAGTTGTAATGCAGAAGACAGTGTGAAGATGGAGTGACTCACTGTCCCATTGTATACTGAAGCATAAGTGAGTTCTATAATAATCTTCTTCACGTACTAGAGGATAGACTAGTTATCATCTGAGGAGACCCTGAACTGTCAGGAGAAATTCAGTATAAGAGTTTTTTGTTTTGTTTTGTTTTGTTTTTTAACCTTTCAAAAGCAGACCTGGGTCTTTCAGTGTGAGTGCTTATATGGCAATCAAGTGAAGAGCACGAGACTCCTCAAGGAATAACTGCTGGGAAACTAACTCACTCGGAATTTATAAAACTTATCTAGAAGCTTGGTGAAATTTAAACTCAAACAATAAATTACAGTTTAGAATGTTGAGCCATAAAAGAAGAAATGTTGGTAGACATCATAAACTACCCAATCATTCTCATTCCTAATGACATTGATGGCCAGCATCAGACGAAGAAGCCAAGGTCATTTGACTTCAATCTGGGAAAATCACTGGTCAATCAAAGCTGTACATAAATGTTCATCCATCATCCAGAGTCAGTAAATCCAGCCCCCAAGGGGGAAAATATTTCATACCTAGCAAATATTTACTCAAAAATGAATATCTGTCATGGCAGATAAAAGCTTTAATCTTAGGGACACTGAAATTTTATTTTAACTAAAAAAAAAAGATATTAGGTAACAGATACATTTTTTTTTCCATTGTAGGTATAATATCTAGAAAAGTCAGATTCTATCCTAAGAAAGAATGGTTTATTTTGTAAATAATTAATGGGTTCTTCAAGTTTGCTGTTTTCTGTTTTATAAAATTTTAGAAAATATGCAAAATCCTTTGTCCCAGGGAACTTAGCTTGTTTAAAAACTGTGAGAAAAAAACACCAAAAAAAAAAAAAATAGAGTATATGAAATTAACTTGAGGGTGCTGCAAAGTGAGGTTCGAGAAAAGGTTTGTCATATAAAGACTTGAAATTTATTTTAAGAACAATCACATATAACAATGACTTTCTCTTCCCAGAATTTCACTCTAAATATGGAGAATGCTTGGATTGGTAGGGAGAAAAATAGGCTATTTCGATAAGCAAGAAATTAGGGGCTTGGAACAGTAAGTATGGAGAATTAAAAAGGAGGGTAATTGACACACAAAGAAAAACCATTTCAACTAGTCAATACTTCATTGCTGAGAACAGAAATTGAGGCTTCATATTTTGTCAAACACAAAGTGATTATTTTAAAGATAAAATCTGAACAATATTAAGCACAATCCATACATTTCCAATAAATAATCAAACATAACGCATACTTCAATAGAGACATCAAGAGAAAAGATAAAATGAATAAATAAGGCAAATGATAAAACAAAATCATTAAACAAACAATGAAACATAAGTGCAAACTAATAAGACATACATAAACATGGATTTGCAAGAAGAGGCTTTGATGGGCAAGCACTGATAAAAAATCTGGAACAGCTAATCCTTATTTGTGCAATTACTTCTCTATTTACAAACCCTGTGAGTACATTAGGTCTGCCATAACAATCCAGGATGACCATCTTATTTTAAAGATTAGCACTATTAATTTCATCTGTAATTTTAATTCTCCCTTGCCATATAATATAACATTCATTACTACTCTGGGGAGTAGGACATGGGCATGGTTGGGTGGAAGGGCGGGCAATAAGTAGTGATATTATACTGCCTGATACAATTATTTAGGATAGTTAAAACAGGTATGTTTTTACTTGAGGAAACAAAGCAGTGGAAATGGAGAAACTGAATATATTTTTTTAAATGAACAGTTAATTGAATGAGATGAAATTAAGAACAGAGATGCAGGGCTTATTTTTGCAAAGAAGAGAATCTATTACTTAGAGATCTTACCTATATTTAGACAATCATATCAAATACCATCAATTACCCTGAATAAAACACTGTATTTTCTACTCCAGATAAATAAGCATTAATTATCAAACACTTATTTAGATAATTAATTGCCAAAATAATTTACTAATGAATATTTACTTTTTGGCTACTTTACTTTTTACTCAGTAAAAAGGTATCATAAAAATTTGCCTTAAGAAATTTACAAGTTTATAGAAATATTACTATTTAATTTAATAAATATGCAAAATCACGTAAAGAAGAAATTTTAATTCTGTTGAAAATATACAACAGTCACAACTCTAAAAACCTAGCCTTTCAAGAGAGGAAATCCTTGGGAGTTGTTATATGCAATTTCAGCCATTGGAAGGCCCTCACTGTAATTCCTTGTACACTGCATCTATGACAGAAAATGATGTATGTTTCAGAGGAAACCTGCTAAGCTCCGTCATCATACACTAAATAGCACAAATGAAGAAGGCATGGTAGACCCAATAATGGTCCACAGAAGTGTCCATGCCCTAGTCCCTGATGCCTGTGAATATGTTTGTTACGTGGATAAAGGAACTCTGCAGATTTAAAAGTTATAGAGCTTTAAATACAGGGAGAAACCTGGATTATCCAGGTGAGCTCTTAAAGGCAGAGAACTTTCTCAGCCTCAAGACCTAAGACATGGCAAAGAGTGGAGTCAGAGAGATTCCATGTGTGGAAAGAATTTGACGCATTGTTGCTGATTCTGAAATAGGGGTAAATGAGTAAGAACCAGAGAGAGATTTCTAGACCTAAGGGAAGCCATCAGCTGACAGACACCAAGGAAGCAGGGAGCTCATTTCTATAGCTTCAAGGAACCAGATTCTGCCAAAGAGCTAAGTAAGCACTGAAGTGAATTTTTGCCAGATCCTCCCCCTACCAACCCAGCCAGACAATGCCTTCATTTTGGTCCTATGAATTATCAAAAAGAAAAATTAGTCAGGCCAAACTGGACTTCTGACTGACAGAGCTATGAAACAGTAAATTTGTGTTGTTGTAAACTTCCAGGGTTTGAGAAATAACACCTTGAAATAAAAATAAATTGAATTAAATAAAATACATAAATCAAAACATACTTAATAGAAGTATAACCATCAAATGGAATAATATTCAACAATAAAAAGGAACAATCTACTGATGCAGACAACAAAAGAGGTTAATATCAACAACATTACACTGAGTGAAAGAGGCAGAAACAAAAGTACATACTGTGTATTTCCATTTATAAGAAATTCTAGAATGTGCAGAAATTATCTGTGCTGATAGAAAACAGATCATAAGTTGCCAGCACTGGGGAAGGGAGTGAGTTTGACTGCAAAAGGGCATAAACAAATACTTCGAAGTAAAAGGAATACTCCATTTCTTGCTGTGGTTCCGATTACAGGGGTAGATAGATATCTCTAATTCCTCAAAGTGTACAACTAAAATATGTATGCACATAATGCTTAGGGGTTTCTCTATTTTTGTTATTTCACTCCCCAAATCCCTCTCCACAGGGCAAAAGAATATCTAGTTTAAATTATAAATTAAATCATTTTTTTTTAAAGATTTTATTTATTTATTTGACACAGAGAGAGGCAGCGAGAGAGGGAACACAAGCAGGGGGAGTGGAAGAGGAAGAAGCAGGCCTTCCGCTGAGCAGGGAGCCTGATGCTAGGCTCCATCCCAGAATGCTGGGATGATGACCTGAGCTGAAGGCAGACGCTTAACGACTGAGCCACCCAGGCACCCCTATAAATTAAATCATCTTAATTCATGTTTTAAAAGTATTCAGTGCCTTGTCTTTCAATCCCTTTAAAAAAGATTTTACTTTTCATCTGCTTTCTCCATACCTGCAACACTCAAGTAATAGACATGATTTCATTTATTTGAAATAAGTGATGTCTCCTCATCACTTGGGTCTCCTTTCTAGACAGTCAAATACATAGGAAAAATTCTTATGTTTTAATCATCTCCCTCACTTCTTTTGTCCCTTTGCTGCATATATCATGACTTATATTTATATCTTTCTTTATTAACCTTAACTGCAGTGTACTTCATAGTAAATTCAGTGAGTTAAAACATATTTTCTGCATTTTTCTCAGCAATATATATTCAGTGCTAATACATTACCTACCATATACTTTTCAAAATATAGCTGTTGATTTAATCAAGAAAAGGATAAATGAAAAAATGAACACATTAACATAAAGAAAATGTATCTATTATTTTAATTAATCTCAAATCTTTGTTTTTTTTAAGCTATCTTTTTTTTTTCAGAGAGAGCCTGAGAGAGCGCGTGCAAGCATGAGATCAGGGTGTGGGGAGGGGCAAGGGAGAGGGAGAGAATCTTAAGCAGGTTCCATGCTAGGTTCCACGCTCCGTGTCAAGCCTGACACCTGGCTAGATTTCGGGACCCTGAGATCATGACCTGAGGGAAAATCAAGAGTCAGATGCTCAAACCAACTGAGCCACTCAGGCACCCCTAAGCTATCATCTTATTTATAATTTATCTCTGTAAGTAATAAGCATCTTTTGGGCGGAAGTGATATCATATGTCTTTACCACTATGTAACCAGCAGCAGACAACTAGGCAGTCAATGAATATTAAAAATAAATAAATACATGAAAATAAATGAATGCAAACTGTAAACTAAAATGTAAATTTAAAAGTTGTGATTATGTTATTTCTTCTTTGCTCTCTCTACCCCACCAAATTCTCCACTCTCTGATTTGGAATTTATTAAAATTCATGCAAACTGGAAACATTTCCAATTAAAACTTAAATAGCTTACATTTTAAGGCTAATAAAAAATGGCTGTAAAATATATGTAATTTGTGTCATCTGTTGGTACATTATTATACAACATTAAATTAAAATAAAAAGTTATCAATCTGCTGGTTCACATTGATATAAACCTTTTTGTTTTTCAATGTAGAAATTAATTATTAATCTCAAGTGATTCATCATGAAGGGAATAATGGAATTGGAAAGTGATAAAATTGACCTAATTATTTTAAAGAACATGACTATCCTTGTTATGCCTTAAATACTGGGACAGTAAACTATTGTCTGCTAGTATGACAAGAATGTAAATTTAAGAAATACTTTTTAGGGGCACCTGGGTGGCACAGTCGTTAAGTGTCTGCCTTCGGCTCAGGGCGTGATCTCGGTGTTCTGGGATCGAGCCCCACGTCAGGCTCCTCGCCTGGGAGCCTGCTTCTTCCTCTCCCACTCCCCCTGCTTGTGTTCCCTCTCTCACTGGCTGTCTCTCTCTCTGTCAAATAAATAAATAAAATCTTAGAAAAAAAAAAAAAAGCTTTTTAAATTCTTAGGGAAAAAAACTCCCTAAATTTTTATCAGTTATATGCTTTTTCATTATGCTTATAAGGGTTGTTTAATTAGTTGCCTTAAAGGAGTTTATATATTACGTTTTCTATATTACAGCTATACTGTCAAATGTTCAAGATATTTTGTTTCTATACATACTAAGTTTCATTAACACCCACCTTCAAGTGTAAGGTATTCATGCATTAGGTAATGGTAATATTCCCTGAAGAATCTCAGAGATTATGCAGACAATGATAATGACTATAATGTTCTTTTGACAAGGAAATGTCATATCATAAATGTGTCATTTAGAATTCTACATTGAATAAGGTCATCACTGAGAGAGAATTTTTGTTTCCCTTTTTAGAAAATGACCTCATAAATGTGTTCAAGTTTCTATGTTCTGATATAAATGGCACTTCTTACTAAAACATGAACTTTTAGTAGGTCACTCATGAGCAATCCTGCAAAGTAGTGGCTCTGGACACCATGGCCATAGAGGTCTACACTTTCCCAGAGAAAACAATCATAACAGGGCAAAGATATTAATCAGAAAATGCTTTAAGAGTGTGCATATAGTGTGGTACCAATTTATTATTTTAAAACTATTTGTTGGGTCCTTAGTATGATCCAGGAATGACTAGGTGCAGAAGACTTTTTTTTTTATAAAGCTAACAATAAAAAAACAATTAGTTACCATTAGAATAAGTGATCTAAAGAAGAAATGAGATATTCTTTGAGAAGATACCTAAGACAGCCTTAGGGAAGAGGCAACAAGTTTGTAAAGAAACTCTTTTATTAGAAAGTACTATTGTAACCTGCATTCTACATGATGAATATAAATTATGTATGTGGAGACAAGAGGTGGGATGAGTGCCTCTGTGAAAGTCAAGAAACAGTGCCTAAAAAAAATCACAGAAGTATTCAAAGTACCGGAACATCTAGCTCTAAATTAAATAAATGAATTATTGGAACCATCTAACTTTAGACATATTCTATGTACACTCTATTAATAATCACTTAAGTCAATATAGTGGAAGTTTGAAACAATGATAGCTGAACTCTGTTGTTCTGAGATTCCAATCTGAAAATTTCATTACATTGAAATTCATTACATTGAATTTCATTACACTGAAATTTCATTTCATTCTTCAGCTCATCTACTTATGATTTTTTACTATAACTCCCAAGGTATAATTTGCATATGGTAAAATGCATCCTTTTTAAGATCACTATTTTATAATTTTTAACAAGTACTCATATTCAGGTAAACAGTGCTGCATTCACAGTGTGCAAATATTCATGGCTTCCCTCCTGCTCTGTGATTTTATGAATCCATGGGAGGCAATTCTCTATGGGACTGGGACACTTACATTTCTTCATACCATGCAAGTGAGGTATTGACTGTCCTTTGTTCCAGATTAAATTTTCAAAGGTGTTTTTAGAGCAAACAGCCAGGGAGCAAAGAAAGAGTACCTCTCTCCAGAGTAAATGGCAGGTGTCTAGTATAATAAAGGTAATGTACTCCACCAGGGGAAAGGACAGACATGTATATTGCCCATTATAAAAGATTCAAGTTCCCGAAGCTTAGTCTCCCTCTCCTATAACAAACAAGTGTCTGCAGGAGCCATCTGACCCATCTCTTATAGCCATGCGAGAATTTGGGCTCAGGAAATCAGGCTAAAATGCTGATATTCCGCCTACTGCTATGTGAGTGTGGCAAATAATAAACTGAACTTCATCTCTAACCCTGGAGACCTCTTTCTTCTACCAGTATTCATGAGACTATGGCAGGCTGAATTGTTATTGTGTAAGTAGGTAAAGTCTCAAATCCCTCACAGTCTTTGAGAGTTTTGGTGATAATGATAGGATGCTGAAAGAAATATGGCTTTCTAGAAAATCAAGCTTGAGGGCCTTCTAGACCAATTATTGGGATTTGAGACAAAGTCAGGGAACAGGTAGTGAACATATTGATCAAGTTATAGACTCAACCAGCCAATACATCGTCCTTGAATTTGTTGTTTTCTGGTGAGCAGGAAGAGGGGAAATGGATATGGCAGATTATTGGAAGGGTCAACACAAATGTTGCAAAATGTCACTTTGGCTCTGTTCACTCTCCCTGGGGTCTGAGGTCTTTGCTGATAGGCTGACGGTCAGTCTCAGGTCCACCCCATTTTATCAAATACGGCAAAGGTTATCCTAAGTGAGAAGTTTGTGACCTATTTTCAGATCAAATTACAGACATACACTAATACTGCATGCAAAAGGAAGAAAAGCCAAGATTCCTGAGAGCAGAAACCAGGCCAGTTATTAGTACTTTAGATAGATTGTTTGGGAAATGAGCGGGCAGAGTATGTGATGTGTGTTAAAGGAAAATGCAACAACTGGGAAGTCTTACTGCAGTTTACTTACTACAGAAGGTCCTGCAGTTTATCACCCCAACAGTCTACCAACTAAAAGGCATGAGTGAACATCTCAATGGGGTTTTTCTTTTTTCTCCTTAGGTATTTTTCTCTGTGGTTTTGTTGCTGTTGCTGTTTGTTTGTTTGCTTGCCTTCCCAGAGGGACCTAGCTGATACAAGGGAGGTCTTGTCCTCTCTGGGAAACTTCCCCTGGAACAAATGAACTCCTGTGGGGAAATATAGAGGAGGCATTGACTAGTAACTATTGCCCCAGACCAGGTTTACCATGCTCATTAAACTGACCCACTGAATAATGAGAAACTGATACAAAGAAATCTGGATAAAATCTTACAGTCAGTCCCCTTGCCCTGAAACACTCCCTCATTCATTATTTGTTACAGGGCAAGAATTTAAGAGATATCCCTTTGGTAATGGGATTGCAAGTGCCTTGGATTTAGTAGTTGTTAAGAAAGTTTCTGCAATGTGAATCGAGTTCATGTAAGTTACAAGGCCCTAACCTTATGGCTTCAGCCAGAAAACAATGTAGCCATGGCTTCTGTTTCGCAAGTACTCCAAAGCTAAAAATAGAAGGTGACAGGCAACACCAGATAAACAGTGAATGGAGAGTCAAAAATATTTGGAAGTTTGTTTGATTAAGTTACAACGCTCCATCCCACCACTTGCAACCGAAAGTGTATTTGAAAGCCTTGCTTCAGGGCATGGAGCTACCCTCTTTCTTCACTTGTGATCCCTCCTTTGCCCTCTACCCTGATTTCAGCCACTTTAAGGACAAAGATAATTAATTAGAAGTGTGGCTGAGATTCCTCTGTGCTCAAGAAAGATTAAAGATCACACAGACTTATTTGAGTATATTGGAGAATTTCAAGGAGTGACGGACTCAAACATATGGACCCACTGCATATGAGCAGAAAAATCAGGAATATGGAAGGAAGAGGTAACCACATTTAGCTAACAGGGTTTGTGCACAATTCACAGTGGAGAGAGAAAGTTAGGGAGAACTTATGGGTGGGGCCCTTGGTCAAATTCCATGTATTGTTTTTATTTCTTCTACATCTTAATGTGTAGTTGGAATTGGTTTGTTATATGTGTGAACTTTCCAGTCCCATAACTGCCAGAGAGAATTCTGATTGGGAAGAGTCCTATGTAGAGAAATGCTGGAGACATGAATTGCTCCCCAACTTCCTCCTTGTCCCCACCCAGGTGGTTGAACAAAATTAATACAGAATCTCATAGGAAGAAAGGAAAGTCACAGGCTTGACAAGGACTTAAAATATGTAGGGGTATAAGAGATGTAGTTTGTTAATTTCACAGGCCTCTGTGGGTAGTGAGAAAGGCTAACAGGAACTGAAGGATTACAATGGATTATCTCCTACTGAATTAATTTATTTCTATTATAATTCTGATTGCTCTGGACACTGTGATTTTAACAGAACCATTAAAAAAATGGAAGCTACTTGGTTTTTTTGGACATTGCCAACATCTTTGTCATACCCCTAGCAACAGAAGATGACAATCAGCTTGCATTTACTTGGCAAGATACCCACTATAATATTCTGGGTGGAAAAGAATTTAGCATGTGACTCTACACTCTAATGTCCAAACTACTCAAATTTAACTAATAGAGTTCACAGTTGGAAAGGGAGGCTAATATGGTTTTATGGGTTGTTTCTTTTTGGCTAATTGAATGTTGTTTTGACATCTGAATGTGTAAGGCACTTCACTGATCTTGACAGTTCTCTTACCCATCTTTCTATGTAGGGGACAGATTAAAAAGAAGTCTGAATTTAGGCATCGGCAGTTTTTTTTTTAATTAACTTTATGTATTATTGCCACTCTGTTCTTACCAACTAACTCTACAGTCCTATCGCAAAGTAAAGATTTTATCTCTCATTTCTTCCTATATTTTAGTAAGTAGGAAGACTTTAAAGGGTTATGGAACAAAGTTACATAGGTAGCTGGAAAGGGAACATTGAGAATAATAACTTCATATTTTCATATTTTGTGGCTTGTGGGTTTTTAAAAAGATTTTATTTATTTATTTTAGAGAGAGAGCAAGCACAAGCAAGGGGAGCAGAGGGAGAGGGAGAAGCATGCTCGCCACTGAGCAGGGAGCCCAACGTGGGGCTTGATTCCAGGACCTCAGGATCATGCCGAAGGCAGACATTTAACTGACTGAGCCACCCAGACGTCCCAGTTTGTGAGTTTTAATCATATGTGCCATGACAGGCAGAAAAACAGCCTCCCAAAAATGCTCACCTGCTAATCCCTGGAACCTGTGAATATGTTACAGTACATGGCATAGGAGAATTAAGGTAACAGACAGAATTTAGCCTACTGTCAACTGACCTTAAAATAGGTTAAATATCCTGGATAATCCTGTTTGATCCAATGGAACAAAAAGAGTTCTTAAATGTGGAAGACAGTGGCAGGAAAATGCAATGGGGAAAAGACTTGATTGGCTGGCCATTACTGACTTTGAAGGTGGAAGGAGGCATGGATGTGGACAGCCTATAAAAGCTGGGAAAGGCAAGAAGATTCACTTTTAAGCCTTCAGAAAGGAGTGCAGCCCTGCCAACACTTTGGTTATAGCCTAGGAAAGTCCATTTTAGGTATCTGTAAAATAATATATACATGTTGTTAGGACACTCAGTTTGTACTAACTCATTGCAGGAGCAATAGGAAACCAAAACATACTCCTACATGCGGGTTATAGCCTTCAAATCCAATCCGTGAAGTTCAACATCTACAATGTTACGGTTAAATAAAACTTAAACATACTAATAAAGCTGTTGTGTGTGTGTTCATGTGCTGCATTATATGGATCATTCGGGTTGCATGTATAAAGTAATTTATTTTGAGGCTATTTTCGTATTGCAGTTAATGATTTTTCTATAGCACAGCTGTGGAAATAGAAAGAAGTATATATAATTATTATAAATTTAGATATGGCGTTAGTATGACTAGTGAATTTTAGATAGTCTTCCCAAGTCCTGTTATCTAATGGCAATGAAAAAAAAGTGTTGTGAGAGTACGATATTAAGGATAGTTCCTAGGCAACTGGCTTGAACACCAATTGATGGAGATTCAATACAGAGACAAAGGACTAACACTTTAATCAAAATAGCTTAAGAACTGGGTAATTTAGACTAATAGTAATTCAATATCTTATTTAAAAGTGGCATGAATTAAATGTACAAAGGGTCATAAACCCATTCTAGACGGTTTGGGGCTATTCCACATTTCTTTGGTTTTCCTTGATGGAAAACAAAAACACTTCACCTAAAGTCACATTAAGTGGAGTTAACTAAGGAAATGAGATCTAGGTGAAATGCATGTAGAAATCTGCTCAAATCATGAATATAAGGGATCTCCATCCTTACTCATTTGGGTAAATATACCCTGTAAGAAAAATATGCCAGAACATGTGAGGGGCGCCTGGTGGCACAGCGGTTAAGCGTCTGCTTTCGGCTCTGGGGAGTGATCCCGGCGTTATGGGATCGAGCCCCACATCAGGCTCCTCCACTAGGAGCCTGCTTTTTCCTCTCCCACTCCCCCTGCTTGTGTTCCCTCTCTCGCTGGCTGTCTCTATCTCTGTCAAATAAATAAATAAAATCTTTAAAAAAAGAAAAAAAGAAAAATATGCCAGAACATGTGAGGACGAATATTATGGCCTCAAATCATTAAAATCACCATTGCATTCAGCCTAATTCATGAAAATATCCAAAGTATAGGGAAACAGGTACTGAGCTGACTGAAAGATTATCAGTTATGCAACTAATAACTAAGTGAATATGAGAAGCATTCTAAGTACTGCTTTTCTTGTCTATAAAGTGAGAAATAAGCTAAACTACCTGTAAGGCCCTTTAAGTTCTGCCTCACTTTTTAACAGTGGCTGTCTGATTTAGCACCATAAAAATAAACCAGGCCCTGGGATTATGTAAATCACTTCTGAAATGTCTTATATAAATATATAAAAATGGGAGAACGAATATTAAAGGACTTCTAAAAATGATCATTTTCATTTTAATTAGTGAAAACATACAAGTGAGAATTAGCTTGAAAAAAATCTATTTATTCCAGTTTTCACTTTTTTCCCCTGAAGTGTTTTTTAAACTATAAAATTATAATACAAATTAAGATTCACTTTCAAAGCATCCATCCTCACTTGGCATTGCCTTTCATCTGAGGATCTAAGAGCATTTCACATCTTTTCATGATTTGCCAGAGGCTGACAATGAATTCTCTCTCTACTCGCTTCTGTGAAACCGTCTGCCCCCTTTCGAATGAACACTCAGCTTTACTACTGTGGGGCAAAATTCTTGACCTGTTATTCTAAAAACAAAGCATTCAATTACTCAGCAGTTACTGTCCTAATAGTTTTACTGTCCCAGCTGGTTAGGAACATATCTAAAGAAAAAAAATTACCTTCGTAACATGATTTTTAAAACTTCCAATAATCAAACACAGAGTTAAATGGAAGACTGTGATGATTTCTTCATTCTTTTCCTTAGGGATCTTTTATTATTTTCCAAGAGTCAGTACTTTTTTATAATCATTATCATTGACATTGATATCTTTTTTTTGGATATGTGAATAGTAACTTTTTTTTTTTTAATGTCCTTGGAGCCATTCTTATTGCTCTTTAGCCTGATGTTAGAGATGTTTATTAAGATTGTTTATTAAGATGTTTATTAAAATAGAGATGTTTATTAAGACCACTAACATTTCTACATATAAAATTAATGCACTGGGGCAGAAAAATACGGAGATACAACTTTTCTTTTGCTTTTCTGACTGTAACCCCAGGAAAGCACAGAAACGTATATTTGCTACCGTATGCCTGGTAAAGCTATCTTTTTGCTTTTGTAATTTAACATGCTTTTTAAAGTCTAGCTGGGAAACAATAGTAATTAGAATCCTTGGCACATATTAAGTACTTGACTCAGTTATTATTTATTGTTAGTCATGATATATACATAATATGATATGATATGTTCTAATACATTAGAAATACATTAGAAATACATCTAATACATTAGAAATATGCATATGAATAGGATATTCCCTCTTAATAATATAGCTGATATTATGAGGTGGGAAAGGAGAAATGGTGGTATAGTATTTTATCATACATAATCATTATCCAAGAAAAATATTTCATTTTACAAGAATGAGAAAAATGTAAAAGTAATGGTAGTGCATATATAATCATAGTCATCATAAGAGCTACATGTGTTAGAAACCATGCCACTACTTAGCATGAATTTGCTTATTAATTCCACCTATGATAAAGGAATTTAAATAGAAATTAGAATTGTGGATTCCTTTTATTTCTGTGCTGGGAACTCAGAAAATCCAGTAAACCTAAGTCTTAATGTGGCCTAATTTTAAAACTGGATATCAATACTCTCACAAATTCAGATGGCTTTCATGAGAAATAGTGATTTTGTGTCAAAGTACTTCACATACTGCAAGGTAATATAAAAATTTAAAAAAGCTCTAGTAGAGTTATTAACAAAAATTTATGTAACCCTCTGTTAGATGCAAATATGAACCAGGGAGCCACAAAAGGAGGGGGTGTATAAGAACAGATTATATCTGTTATACATCCATAACTGAGGTTACATAACGGAAAATTCTCTGCAAATGTTTATACAGACTACATGCCTTTAAATTCTATATAAAAGATGTTATGAAAATGTTTTTCTCCTGTAAGTCAGGAAAGTCACATTGTAAAATAGGTAGAAGAGAGAATAGAGAGAAGTTGAAGGTGAAGTACATGGGTTTCAGAGAGAATCTGAAGACATCAAGGGCTGAAGAAGAGACATCTATGAGGCTAAACTGAGACAAGTTCCTCAAGTCCAGCTGGGAACTCTAGGCTTTCTGGAACAGCTACTGGTCTCAGGATGAGAACCTGGGGCTCAGGTAGTGGGTGGAAGGTAGCCTTCAGATACTTGTGAGTTCATATGTCCCAGACATCAGCTACAGACACAGTCATCTTCAGTTGCTTTTATAAACAAGATCACTCCATATTGTGAGGACCCCATCGAATACTGTTAAAAGAACCTTCTTTAAAAAAATTAAAGTAGCTAATATCTATAACTAATATAAAATAGCATATGCATATTGTGTATTACCCTGTTTCTTGCATTTACTATGTGCCAGATAATGAGTGTTGTGTTCAGGTTATCTGATTAAATCCTAATAACATGCTAATAAGGAAACTGTCATTATTACTTTCATTTTAGACAGGGGGATAAAAAATAAAAACTTTGAGGGGGGCCTGGTTGGCTCAGTCGGTGAAATATCTGACTCTTGATTTTGGCTCAGGTCATGATCTCAGAGTTCGGAGATCGAGCCCCTGCACTCAGCAGGGAGTGTGCTTGAGATTTTCTCTCTCCTTCTCCCTCTAACTCTCCTCCCCCATGCTCTCCCTCTCTAAAGATAAATAAATAAATCTTTAAAAGAATTTTTTAAATTAAAATTTTGAGTAATTTGCCCAAGTTCAGGTAGTTAATGAGTGTCTAAAAACATAATTTACAACCAGTTTGATTTCAGAAACAGAGTCTTAAGAACCAAGACACACTGTTTCTCTTGATAGAGACTAGTTTCCCTTTTAATACTATTTACTTATATACTTTTGATTTTGAGCTGTTTATCCTATTACATCACCCAGTGAAATTACACACACACACACACACACACACACACACACAATGGCAATAAAATAAACTCCAAGTAGCTGCAATAGGAAAATTGTTTAATAGATTGACAAGAATTATGCATTATCTTAATAATTTTTATGTAGGGGAATAGAATTCAGGAGTGTTTTGTCTGCATTGAACTAGAAGTTATTCTTTTCCCACAAAATGTCAATGTTATAGAACTCTTCACATTCAATGGAAATCCCAGAGGAAAAAAGTGGCAACTTTTAGATACATTAAGCACTGATACATCTCTTCAATCCCAACATTTATTTAGCTGTAAAGTAAACACAGCAACAACAAAAAAGGCAATGACTCAGTGTGAATGTTGAGCATTTTTTTAATGAAGTAACTGGATTCATGTAATTGTTAATTGTTTTTTACACTTTGGAAAAATGGAGAGAGCCTTACAGATGGTAAAGGGTGTGAACTGTAAGGGGCATTTAGTTTGCAGTGTATGATGCAAGACTAGGAGGTGAATTGTACTAGAACAGAAACTTTCCCTTTAATAACATGGGAACTAGAGTATCTCCAAGACTTTAATCTCTCAAATTAAAGGAGATTAAAATATAATAAAATAAATAAAGCATACCTATTATATAACTTACAAATCTATTTGTATTTTATATATTCTCATCAACCTTACATATTTCTACTGATTTCTTTTCTATACTGTTTTGAGTATAGTTGACCCACCATGTTACATTATTTTCAGATGTATAACACAGTGCTTCAACTTCTCTATATGCTACACTATGCTCATCACAAGTGTAGCTACCATCTGCACCATACATCACTATTACAATATCATTGACTATATTCCCTCTGCAGTGCTTTTTACTCCCATGACTTATTCCTCTATTGATTTCTTGAATATTTCTTGAAATGTTCCTGTTTCCCTTATTTCCTATCCCAATTCAGTCTTTCTCTCTATCCTAGCATGACCTGACAGGGTGCTATTAAATGGGAACCTGGGATTTAAAGCAGTCATGCCTATATAAGTTCTTTACTCTGCCTTTATTTCTGTACATTCCCAGAAAGAAAATTTCAAGCTACATATCTGAAAACATTGCTTATGGTGGCAGTATATCTTGGACAAATAGAATATCATAGTTTACATTAAAGCTCTCCCTATAAATTCACTTAGAAGTGGCTGACATAATATATAAGGGGGTTTATTAAACAAGTACATTTCTCACTCAGCATATATGAACTCAAATAAATATTAAAGTCATTGTATATCTGTTCCATATAGAAGAATCTAAGTCCTTTCCCCCAAAGATAATAGGACTGCATCTCTTAGATATGGACTTTCCTCTCCTCTCACATCACAGTGTTTGCTTCAAAGAATGTAATTTACCAAGAGGGACCTGACTTTCTCCTAGAAAAAATAATCTACAAAATGTAGTGATAAAAAAAAACTCTCAAAAGCAGCAAGACAAAAGAAGTAATTAACTTATAAGGGAAAACCCATAAGGCTAGTGGGAGATTTTCAACAGAAACTTGGCAAGCCAGAGGGAGGGGCAAGATATATCCAAAGTGCTGAATGGGAAAAAATCTGCAGCCAAGAATACTCTATTCAGCAAGGCTATCATTCAGAATAGAAAGAGATAAAGAGTTTCCCAGATAAACAAAAACTAAAGGAGTTTGTAACCACTAAATCAACCCTAGAAGAAATATTAAAAGGGACTCTTTGAGTAGAAAGGAGAGACCAAAAGTGACATTACAAAGGCAGGAAACAAAAAAGTAGTAAAAATGAATCTGTAAAATTAAGTCAAGAAACTCTCACACACAAAAAGGATATAAAATATAATAACATATACCTAAAACATGGGGAGGAGAGGAGAATATGATGGGTTCAACCTTGAATGACCATCAATTAATATAGACTGCTATTTGCAGAAGAGGTTATATACAAACCTAATGGTAACCATATATCAAAAAACACTAATAAACATGCAAAGAATAAAGAGAAAGAAATCCAGATATATCACTAAAGTAAATCATCAAACCATGAAAGAGAAAAACAAGAAAAGATCAGAGAAAATCTCCAGAAACAAGCACAAAATAAGTAATAAAATGGCAAAAAATACATATCTATCAATAATTACTTGGAATGTAATGGACTAAATGTTCCAGTCAAAAGATACAGGGTGTCAGAATGGAAAAAAAAACAAGACCCATCTATATGCTGCCTTTAAGAGACTCACTTTAGACCTAAAGACACCTGCAGCCTGGAAGAGGGTGAATGGAGAAACATTTATCATGCAAATGGACGTTAAAAGAAAGCTTGAGTAGCAATATTTACATTGGACAAAATAGAATTTGAAACAAAGACTATAAGAGCAGAGAAAAAAAAGGGGCACAATCCAACAAGAAGATATGACAATTGTAAATATTCATGCACCCAACACGGTAGCACCCATACATATAAAACAATAACAAACATAAAGGAACTAATTGAAAATAACACAATAGTAGTAGGGGACTTTCCCACCCAACTTACATCAATGGACAGAACATCTAAACAGAAAATAAACAAGAAAACAATGGCTTTAAGTGACACACTGGACCACATGGGATTAACAGAAATATTCAGAACATCCCATCCTAAAACAGCAAAATACAATTCTTTTCAAGTGCACGTGGACCATTCTCCAGAATAGATCATATATCAGGTCACAAAAAAAGGCCTCAACAAATACAAAAAGTTTGAAGTCATACCATATACCTTTCTGACCACAACACTCTGAAACTAGAAGTCAACTGCAAGAAAAAATCTGGCCAGACCACAAATACATGGAGGTTAAAGAACATCCTACTAAACAAGAACAGGTTAACCAGGAAATCAAGGAAGAAATTTCAAAAAAAAATATGTGGAAACAAATGAAAATGAAAACACCATGGTCCAAAACCTTTGGAATGCAGCAAAACTGGTCCTACAATAGAAGCATATGACAATACAGGCCTATCTCAAATAAACAATCTAACCTTACACCTAAAGGTACTAGAAAAGGAACAAAAAAGAAGCCTAAAGCCAGCAGAAGCAAGGAAATAATAAAGATTAGAGCAGAAATAAATGATACAGAAACTAAAAACAAAACAAAAAACCAAAAAACCCCAATAGAACAGATCAATGAAACCAGGAGCTGGTTCTTACAAAAAATTAATAAAATTGATAAACTTCTAGCAGACTTATCAAAAGCAAAAGAGAAAGGACTCAAATAAATGAAATCACAAATGAGAAAGGAGAAATAACAACCAATACCAGAAATACAAACAATTATAAGAGAATATTATGAAAAACTATATGCCAACGAATAGGACAAACTAGAAGAAATGGATAAAATCCTAGAAGCATATAAATTACAAAAACTGAAACAGGAAGACATACTCTCTCACTGCTTGAGATATCTCAAAGCTTAATATTATTTCTGTTACAAGGATAATGAATGTTATCTTGTCACTTGAGCACAGAATAAAAGCTATATGCCTCCTAGGAATAAAATATAGATGTACAAGAAACTATGGCTTGGATCAGAAGAAAACTATTATTATCTTCAGGGAGGGTATGGAGTAATCATTCCCCGAACACACGAGTCCTTAAAGAGGCAAAAATATTCATTTGAACACTTGCTTTATTTATTACATCTTACACAATTTACCTAGGTTTATTATAATTTATATAATTTAAAATAGTACTTTAAAAAAAGAAAGAAACCCCGTGTTCGATATTTAAAATTTCTTCTTAAGCCCTGGCCACAGAACTTGGCATTTCCAATGGCTGCTTCAAAATATCTTATATCATTTAAAATCATTGAGTTTCCATAATTAAGAATCTGATTCTGGAGAGTTTAGTCTTAAAAGTACTGACTTAAACTAGCTGTATTCAAAGGCTCACAAAACTGGGAAGTGAAATTTGAAACATTAATTGAAGGAATTTGGAATTCCAAAATTTGAAATGGAGAAATTTATTAAAATTCAGGTGGTTTTGGTTAGCCAGACCTCCCCATGCACTAATAAGATCCAACTGAGAACTAATGGAGCGCTTTCTCTCTCTTACAATGCTCTTGTTATCTTGCCTAAAAAAATCATAACTACCTCACCTCAGATGCTTAACTCCTCACTTACAACCTCACCACCCTTATTCCTGCAGACCCATTCAAATAAGTAAAACTCAGCCTAACACAGACAACTAATGGCTCAGTAAACTCAGAACTAAAAGTCTTACGTTTCAAAAAACTTCAATATTTCTATAATTTCTGCTAAGCAAACTGGATCGGGGAACTAAATTTAGACCACCCCATAATTTATAAATATGTGTACACTTATACTCTGCTTTAAAGATGTTAGCTTGAGCCAAATTACATCCAAATCTTTGCTACCATGGAAGCAATACCATATCCCTAAAGAAACTTCCAATGTAAGCCTCACTATTAAAAACATGAAGGATTCAGAAGTGGCAGTTTCTATCTCTTACCCCGTTACTTTGCCCCAGTTTGGACTGTTCTGATATCAGATGGTCCTCCGATTCTGGCAATGAGTTATTATAATCTTAATCAGATGGTGTATCCAACTGTAGTAGTTCCCATAATTAGTTATGTTCTCTTTGCTGGAGAACATCAAAACAGTTCCTTGGACTCTGCTTTGCAGTTATGAGTGCCAAATGCTTTTTCAGTGAAAAGTAAAATAAGGTTAATTTTACCTAACAGTGCAGGAAGTATACTTTAATTGTTTTGTCTTAGTGCCACAACAGCACCAGTATGTGCTATAATTTATTCACAGGGATTTTGAGAAATCATGCTGGTCTACTAAGTGATGAATTGACGTTTGCAGAACCTGCTAGGCAGAAAGTATACGCTACACAGGGTGCCTCTGTAAAACAGTTCTGTCTTGGTGGGTGGGATATATACCCCATTAAATTTAGGGTCTTGCCACCTCCATGACCCACCTCTGCGGAGCGTCTAGCTGTTTAGAGTACATCAGAATGCCTTCTGAAAGAAAAAAAGTCAACTAAATACACCTTGTATCCCCAAGAGTAAAAAAGAGCTTGATGGTCTTTGAGCTTTTTTGGCAACAAAACTACGTTCAATTTTGTGACTCCTGCTCCATTTCACTTACTCTAACATAAGGCCTGTTGGTAAAGACTGCAATTTCGTTCATAGATTCTACCAGGTTAGAATGTGATCTTGAACAGAGAAGGTATGGACACTGCCTAAAGACGAGTGTGGTGACTGATAATACTTGGATTTTCACTCTTAAGGAGCTAATATGCTTCTAATCACTGGAAGAAATGAGATGTTATACCTGTGGGAGCATGCTGTTGTTTCTACATCTGTGGTGAGAAACTGTAAGTAGGAGGGAATCTATGGAGGTTTCAAAGGCAAATGTTTGCCTTTATTGTTGATTACTGCAGATCGGCTCACTTGGTATTGATTCCAACTAACTACATTCAATAAATCCCTTGTCGTTTGAATTCACATGATCTAGGTTATGCCAAGCAGAAATACAAGAGAAAGATTAAAAAGATACGATTGAGCAATATGGATTGGTGGCCACATATGGGGAGATTGTTTCTTGCAAAAATAGTATTTGGTGATTTTTGGGCCACCTATGGTAAAGGGACTACAATCCAGTCTCTAGTATCATGTAAGGAAAGAAAGAGATTAACAGTAGGAATGCCTTTCTACTAAAGAGGACAGTGGGCTGGTTAAATGTTTCTCCTCTTGCTGCATGGTTACTGGATAAGAAGCACGCAGCTTGGTTTTCTCGCTCTCACTGAAATTTAGACAACTGCATAATACAGTACATTAAGTTCATTAGTGTTCAAATTAACTGACAGAGTTGCCTGTTATTAAGATTTCTGATTAATAAGTTCATAAGTAGATTGTTTTCCAGAAATGCAAGGATGGACTAGTGGTATAAATTATAATGTTTTATTTCCTTAAATTAAGCAGATAAAGGAAAAACAAGTACTTTATTCATCCAGTAAAGGAAAAGAAGCACTTCATCTAACCAATATGTAAAAATTAAGAGTAAATTCCACATTTGTCAAAAATGCATACACCAGATTTCTACTACGAATATGTATCAGAGATTAAATATTACCAATATCACTAGAGTCAGAAAAAAAGACAAGAATGCTTACAATCACAACTAATATTCAGCTTCCTTTGTAGGTCGTATACATTGTAATAAGATCACAAAAAATCTGTAAATATACCACTATGAAAACTCACAATCTCACAATGTTTATCATTTTTCTATCTCAAACATCTAGGAAGATAAACTAAAACAATAATTAAGCTAGTTATAATGCCTGGGAAACTGGCAAGATAAATGATAAATACAACAGAAGTAGCCACTGTTGTTTTGTGCCAGTAATAAATGATAGAAAATGTAATGAGAAAATATTTCCTACAGTCACAAGAATTTTGAATTAGTCGGATGCAGGCTGGGTGCTGGGTTTTGATTAGAGTGTGCAGAAGCTCAGAAGGCAGAGGCAAACTGCAGCATGGTACTCTTTATAGTTTTGAGATTCCAATCTCCTATCATCAACACACTCTCTTTTCATGGGAAAGCGAAGGAGAAGGCTTAGACAACTCTGAAACTAAAAACCAGCAGATGATAAAGTGTGGATCCTGTTAAGTGAGTAGGACTCTAGTGATAACAATAGTCTTATAATAATTATCAAGATTTAACTGTTTTCCACTATGTTTGTATATCTATCTATTTACCTGTCCGTGTGGGTCTGTATCCCTTCAGGGGGAAAATATTGCATATTTTTAATAATGAAGATTCAGATCCACTCATTTCCTGTGTTTTGGGGATATATCTACATCTATATCTATATCTATATCTATATCTATATCTATATCTATATCTATATATACATACACACACATATACATGTATTTGAGAAATATTGGGGTAGCTGACAAACATTCTAGTAGCCCTAGATATTTTAAACCAAAAGTTATTAAACATTTTAAAGCCTATATTTCCCAGATAACTCCCTTGATTTACCACTTCACTTGCTCAGTAAACACATTCAAAATTGCTCAATGTTTTTACCTGTATTAAAGCTTACATACTATATTTGAAATTTTTTAATTTTCAATCCTAATTAACCCTTGCTGAAATATTATCATTTGAGACCAACCAAATAGCTGTTAAAATATTATTGTTAAAAATATTATTCTACACAATATAACTAAATACAAACTAAACACAATATAACTAAAAATAAAGTGGACTGTTCTTTGGTGCCAACGGTGAAAAAATTTAGAAGCAATGACCTTATATTGTAAATTCTGTTCACTGCATCTTAAATCACATCTATCATTACTTGAAATTATCTTCTAAAATCTTAAAATCTTAAAAGCTAATGAGGCCTTTGATGGAAGATGTAAGACAAGAAGATTCACTCAATTACCCTGTAGTATAAACTGACAAAGCCAAACTTTTCTTATTTCATTCTCGTGCTCGTGTTTGCCTGGTAACTCTTTCTCTGTGCAATTACACATACATACATGTACATTCATATGAGCGTGCATATACACACACTCATAAATATTTGTAGTTACACTCATTGCTATTAGGGAATATCTTCACCTTGCCCGGTAATTTAAAAAAAAAAAAAAAGTATGTTCAGCAAAAAGATGATCAGACATCATTTATTGGACTACCATTAAGAAAAATACAAGCACACATTTTTTTTTTAAAGATTTTATTTATTTATTTGACAGAGATAGAGACAGCCAGTGACAGAGGGAACACAAGCAGGGGGAGTGGGAGAGGAAGAAGCAGGCTCACAGCAGAGGAGCCCGATGCGGGGCTCAATCCCACAATGCTGGGATCACGCCCTGAGCTGAAGGCAGACGCTTAACCGCTGTGCCACCCAGGCGCCCCGAAGCACACATTTTGTGACCCGAAATACTGGAAGGTATTTGAGGGTGTTAGGTATTGCATTTGCTTCTATAAGCAAAAGAAATAAGAAAGAAAAAGAAGAGAAGAAAAAAGAAGGAAAAATGAACTCACAAAATGTCCTCTGTACCTAGGCAGCAAATATTCAAGAAATGATAATTCTGAAAGTCCTAACATCCTTGAGGATGCTTTGAAATCTAGAAAGAAAGCTAACTTTTCATTGCTTATGGTTAATTATGGTCATGTAAAATAGAGTTTTATGATAATAGTTTAAAGCTTATACATTCAATATTGAAATTAAAAAAACACTATGTAATTCTTGAGAGTTTATGCAATATGGACTATGTCAAAATATAATGAAACAGAAAAATTCAAAGTAGGACTCTATAATGTCTTTAAGAAAATGCATCTTTGTGTAACAGTCAAGCAAAAAGTTTTATTTCCATTGTTGCAAAGAATGTTCTAAGAAGAGGTTTGAGGGATGGGCAAAGTGGGTGAAGGGGAGAGGGAGATACAGGCTTCCAGTTATGGAATAAATAAGTCATGGGAATAAAAGGCACAACACAAAGAATACAGGCAATGATACTGTAATAGTGCTGTGTGGTGATGGTAGTTACATTTGTGAGCATTGCATGGAGAAGCTGAACACCTATGTTGTATACCTGAAACTAATGTAACATTCTGTGTTAACTATACTCAAATAAAAAATTAAAAAAAAAAGAGGGGCAGAAGGAGTACTTTTCTTCCTAAATGTATAATTTACTCTCATTCCTTCAATGAAATATCTTCATTAAACACTGAATATATGCCACTGAGGTAGGTATTAGGGACCCAATGAAAATCAGTCTTTGTTCCTATTCTCATAACATATATAGTGTTACGACAGGGGGGTTTGACTATGCTGCTATAGACCTTGTGTATATTTATCTGTCCTAAAAAAGAAACACACACACATATACACTCACACATGGATGCATTTGTGCTATAACTTTGCTGTGAAAATATAATTACTAAAATTGTAATCCAAGTAGTAGGACAACTGGCCACTCTGGGTGAATGAGGGATTTGGGGTGCTTACTATTTTATGCAGTTTTGCTCCACTTAGTTGTTTCTCGCTGCCTATTTTCTAATCTGGCACCTAGAGTGAGCTTCTCCCCATGCGTTTGCCCACTACCAGGTGTGTAATCACCCCCCATAAGCAGTCTGTCTACGTATTATTACGAGGGGCTGATCTTCACCCTACAGCACAGAGTAGACTTATGGACAATCAAGTGTTCAAATAAAGGTTCAATTCTGCAGAGACCAATGGGTGAAGTACAGAGATATTTTCCTTCTATTCTCCCCCAAGTTTTGGAGAGAAAGATTTATCTCTTTCTAACTTTAGATCTATTTTTTCAAAGCAATTCAACAGAGGAAAGATAAACTTTCCAACAAATGATTCTGGAGCAATAGGACATTCACAGGAAAAACATAACAAAACAAAAAATCCAACAAACCTCAATCTAAGTCTCACACGTTATACATAAAATAGTTTAAAATGGATTATACACATAAATGAAAACTTAAAACTATTTTTTTGTAATTAGGAGAAAAAATTGGATATAAGTCCAGGCAAAGAATTCTCCAAACTGACCCTGAAAGTACCATTTATAAAAGGAAATTTTGATTAGTTGGAACTTATAAAAATAATGTCTGTTAAAGAACCTTTTATGAGGATAAAAAGGAAAGCTCCTGACTGGGAAAAATACTTATAAATCACATACCTGAAAAAGACTTCAATAAATATATAAAGAGTTCTTCACATTCACCAGTAAAGAAAAAAAAAAAAACTATAAACAATTCAATTAGAAACTGGGAAAGCAAGGAGCAGACATTTCACCAAAGAGAGCACTGAGTGGCTGGGTGAGAGAGCAGCCAATTAAAGACCAAAGAGAAGCTACTGTCTTTCTGACTCCTACTCCGATGGCATAAGCAAGAAGCTAAAACCCAGAGGATTCACTGAGTCACCTTGTCCCATTTTCCTCTGTGGGCTGATGCATAGGTTGACGGTCAGTTGGTCCGTGAAAACCGGGAGCTTTCTCCCTTTAACGGAGCCCAGGACCATAGGCTCTGGCAGTTTTATGGACCCTGGAGTTGCAGGGTGGGTAGAGAGAAAGGGCTAGGAGTGGAAAAATACTGTCTGCTAAGTCAGAGTAGGGAAACATGTCTTCATGCCCCCCCCCCCCCCCCCATCCCTCCATTAGGATATTTCAGTTGAGGTGCCTGAAGACGACTTCTGGCTAACACCCAGATCAAGAGACCTAGGAATGAAGGTGCATGGGCCAGAAATGCAAATATGTAAAAGAGCATGACCTGCCAGAGAGGACTGAGTGCTTGGCTTTAGTTCCCTTCAGAGACTGCAGTGCACTGGCTGTGTGCCAGCAGAAGAAGGAGGAGGAGGAAGAAGAGAAAGAAGGAGGAGGAGGAGGAGAAGGGGCAGCAGCAGCAGAAGGGAAAATGGTTTATTGAATGAAATAAAAGAAGGCTCACAATACTGGAAGCTATTGATCAAGTGAGAACCAGGCAAGAGGAAGGTTGGAATGGCAGTAGTCAGGGTGCAGATGCTCTTCACTTTAAGGATCAAGATATTTGGGAAGTATTCCAAGGACAGTGGAGATCTACAGATGGCTTTCTTTCTTTCTTTCTTTTTTTTTTTTTTTCAGATTATTTATTTATTTATTTATTTATTTATTTATTTATTTATTTATTTGAGAGAGAGAGCAGAGATAGTGACAGAGAGTAAGAGGGGGGAGGAGAGGGAGAAGCAGGCTCCCCGCTGAGCAGGGAGCCCGATGTGGGACTTGATCCCAGGACCCCGGGATCATGACCTGAGCCAAAGGCAGACACTTAACTGACTGAGTCACACAGGTGCCCTCTACAGATGGCTTTTAAGCAGTAAAATTACGTACGTATATTTGCCATCTTACAAAGTTACTCCAACTGTTTGTGGAAAGTGTATTATAAGTGGCTAAAAGGCAAAATTGGAAGTAGGATGGCCAACCAAGTTTATTTTGCAGTACTTTAGAAGACATGCTAGTTTCTTAGATGAAGTAGGAGGCAAAAGAAATAGGAGGTGATTAGCTGAATCAAGCAATATATTTTGAGTCAGAACTTATATTCTTAATTTTGGGCCATTTGAAAGTAAGGGACAAAACAAGAATGACTTCTGATATCATGGCCTAATCAACTGAGTGTATGGAGAATTTGTTTTTGTTTTGTTTTTACTAGGTTAGGAACCACGGAAGTAAAACAAATTTCGAGGAAAAGAAATGCTTTGTTTTGGACATGTTAGAAGATTGATCTAGAAATCAAAAAGTTAAGGAAAATCGGCAGTGATGGAAAAATCTATCCCTGTAGCAAATACTGAATTGCAAAGAAATGTTTAAACATATATAAAACTATTTAATAATTTAAACACATCTTAATTGACTTAGGACAAATAACTACTTAGTTTATTTCTGTTGATAAGTTAAGGAATGTTAGAGAATGCTTATAGCAATGAACTGCAAATAGTAAGGATCATGCTGGATCTTCATTTATTAACTATTAATTTCCTTGTTTACTAGGGCTGACTACTGAAATTCTGAAAACTGCAGAATGTCCGTTTTGAGAATGAATGTCAAACAGTAAATGCTTTTTTGTTATGAGGTGTGTACAAGGATGAACTCAAGGTGTGATTTAGTAGTTTCTATCCGAGCTTTCCTTGTATCATAGGCCATGATTCTGTGTGAAGAAAATATACTAAATCATTTGTTGACTATCCTTTTTATGTCCCATGAAAATATGTACTTATAATAAGATGTTCATCTTTAAGATATCTGTCAAAATGGCTTTGTGGGAGAAAGGTTAGGTGAAAAAGGAAGGTTTTCAAGATTATTTTCTTCTAAGCTTATACAACTACTGATTTTTATTCTTATGGATAAGTACCATGTTTAGGGGCACTCCTTCTAATTGGGAAAAACTGCATAATAATTCAATGATGTATATCCGAAAATCTAAAAAACATATCTCATTCTATTTTCATAGCAACCTTGAAAGTTGTATCATTTAATACTTTTTGACTGATGAAGTATTTAAATCTCAGAGAAAATATGCAGCTTGTTTAATATCATAGAAGAAAAATATGTGCGAGAATAAGAATTCAGAACTAATTCTCAGGTTTTGAATCTTACATTCTTTCCACTACTCACTTATATTTCATAATAAAATACTGTTAATACTAATAATAACAACAATAACTTATTTCCAAGCTCTTTTTTGAGATTTGAATAGATTTTAAATTTCTTAATAGAAAATATTCTTGTAGCTAACGTTACTACTGAATTTTTTTTCTCTAAACATTTTGCAAAGAAAATCCACTTTTTTTTAGTGTATAGTGATCTCAAGTATATATTTTGCTATCTTCCTGGAGTTAATTTCTCTGCAGATTTGCACTTTCCTGCTCATTTTTTCTCATCAAATATTTCTGGAATGCCTTTTACATTCTAGTCACTGTGACACATAGATTTTGATAACTTATTAAATTTACTTGTTAGATATATTTCAAAACTCACTTCAAATTAGGCACATATAAAATATTTACCTGATATATTCTAGTTTTTGTAGTTATTTTATGCCATATACTGGTTATCCATTTTTGAAAACATATACAAGAAATAACAATATATCATAATAAAGTTAAAAAAAGGGAATTAAGTGAAGTCTGAAGGGAAGATGTTGCATGCACAGGTGGCTTTCCTCCTGCATGTCCCACTTCCTACTGGTCCTTGTCTCTCTGAAAGGGTTGGGACTGTTCTTGGTATCTTGGTGCAACTGGACGCACGCAGACCCCCCACCCCTTCCTCACCCCTCCCTCCTGCCCATCACCTCTGCTGCCCTGCACCAGGGCGAACCCTGAGTTGATGAATGAAGAGACACAGGAGGAAGAGGTTAAAGGAGGAAGAGGGTAGCTCACGTTCTGCCATCCCTTGGGCGTGCATGTGGGTCCAGGAAGGGTTGGAAAGGGCCAAGAATACCTTGAGTGGGGCATTCCAAGGGCTGTCCTAACCCTGTCTGGCAATGCCAAAGGCTTTCAGTAAACAATTAGGTGAGGTAAGCCTCTCACCCACCTCTGACTCAGGTACTGAGTGTAGCTCAGCAGGGAGGCTACAAACTCTTTAGGATAGTGGGTCCATGAAGTATTAGCTAGAGTGACTAACACTCCCCATGCGGTCACAGGTGGAATTTTAGGGCGGGATTAAAGTCTGTCTGTGCAGGGTCTACATTCACCCTGAGTGAGTGTCCTCGTATGCAAGGCTGCATGACTCTTAGTAATAACTTAAAAAATCAAAATGACAAATGAAGAGAGAGACTGAAGAAAGAAAAACGTAATGTCCTCCACACTTTCATTCTCCACTCAGTCCTACACATTACTAGTAGTACAGTTACTCTCAAGAAAAGATAATTCTTAAAATATAAGACTCTATAACATTGTATTGTACCCTTTGTGAGTTTTAAAGCACTTTTTCCATATATTATCTCATTAAAAATTCACAATATTCCTGTAAACTAGGTTGATTAAATATTACTATTTTTTGTACTGTGAATTTAGGGAAGACAGGGTTTATGTGAAAAAATATATATTTGTGTGCTGAAAAGTGAGTGAATGAGTATCTTCTCATTTGTTAATCATCCTAGATAAATTAATATAAGTTACCCAAGTTCATTAGTGCTGTAACGCAAATAATTGCTACTAAGTATTATGATGATTATGATACTTCTTTGTAACTCTGCAATTTGCTGCTTCAGATTTAGCTTTTAAATTTTTCAAAAACAACAATTTTACCTTTCTCCCTAACTCAAAGCTTTCCATCCTTGAGGCTCACTGATAATTCCAAGGAGTTGAATGATTTTAAACCTGTATTGGCAATGCAAGCAATGAGAAAACATCCTGTCTATAAAAAAGAGAAAACAACAGATTCACAGATGGAAACAAAATTGAAGTGAAACTAAAACCAGAAAAAAATATACAGACATACAGGGACAGAGACAAAGACAGAGAGAAGCTTCAATTTTTTGTAAGTATAGTCCTAAATCTTGTAAATCTTACTTTCAATTTGCCATTTATTATTTCATTGTTTTCTACAAATATGAAGCAAATGCCTTAAAGCCATCTAGATTCCTTATACAGTTTCTAAAATCTGGTTCATGTACTGAGGGAACATATCTGTACTCAAAATTAATAGATGCTGCTTATTCTTTTACGCGATTATCCTCTGACACACATAAAATCCCCCAAATGCTTGGTCAACTCTGATCTATTGTTCCCTCCTTAACCTTACTCTCCAACCAGACACAGAGATGTCTTCTACATGTACCATCTTGTTTATGGCCTATCCTTTTGATATTCACAATTTTTACCCTGTGGTTTTTCTCCTTTCCAGGATCTCTCCTTTTCCTGCATGCTCTTCAAGGCTAAATCTGTATCTCTTCTTTGAATTTATACCTTTTATTTTCATAAGTAAAGTGGATAGTAGCATGAAATCATTAGAAAAGACAAACAGCAAGTTACAGGAAATCACCCTATTAATGTTGAGACATATTGCCCACTTGGATCAGATTCCAAAAAATGAGCTATAATACACAGTACAGGTAAAATAGGAGAGTTTAAACAACAAAAATGCCAAAGTGGAAGAACTGATTTACGCTATCACCTTCTCAGGGAAATGCTTCAACCAACACACACAGAGCTTAACCGTGCTCCATTCTGTTTCATACTGCATGAAGAGCAGAGCAGCCATTCACACTTAAGTTTACTCTAAATTTAACAAATATCCTTAAAGTGAATTTTGTGGATTTTCAGTAAAACAGATAAATGAGAATTAGCGCTCACCTTTAAAATGCTGAGTGGCAGTTAGGGAATTACTTCATTCCAACTTTCAGATTTATTTATATTAAACAGTATAATAAGTGATTCATGACTATGATTTTCTAAATTTTTACACTAAAAGAATGATATTTAATGGCTTCTCCATGTGATATACTGAAGCCACTTTCACAGAGGCCTGAGGGAAGAATCAAAATCCCCTGACAAAAAGCAAATGACTAGTAAAATAGCTTCAGCTTCATAAGGATGGCCTTTGGTTGGCCAGTATCCTACTAACAGTAGAGAGTGTTCATGAGATAGAAACTTGCATTCCAAAGAAGTCAGTGAAGTGTGTTAGACAGTAAGGAATAATGGCAGTCAAATGACAGAGTCCCCAGTTTAAGTAATCGGTTTATATCTATATTTTAGTCAAAAACTGTTGATGGTAAAGTAATATAGGTACTGGTTAATTATGTATTTTCAGACAACATAAGTTGATCTTCATTAGTTATCTATTTTGCACTGTGGACAGTCTTGGTGGAACTTTCAAGAGCTCTCAAACTAACAACAGAATGAGGCTCAGAGGTATATTGTTATAAGACAGTTTATACAGTGAGAACGCAGAGCTTGTTCTTTCTTTGCAATGATTGTGTATAGCATTACAATTTTCGTAATGATTGGGGATTGGTTAAAAGTGGTTACCTCATGTTAATTTTGATGAACAGATTAAGTTCTGTTAATGGTTCTCAGAGGCATTTATAAGACGCAGCCTAAGTTTCACTTGTTTTGCAGACTAAGCCACATTATGTTTTGCTTATGTGTCTTACATGGTTTTACCTGTTTAGGGAATTTTCAAATTCGGTTTCCATTTTGTATTTTACTTTAAAAACACAGAAAACTGGATTCCAAGCAGTATAACTAATTATTTCATTCATTCAGTCTTCTCTTTAACAAATACTGCATCCCAAATTGCATAGGTACAGGAGCATCGATATAAAAGATAAAAAAGAAAGTGCAACCATGATTCTAACTTACCAACTCTCAATACTCTAATAAATCCTGTTGCCCCAAGTACTAAAAGTATATTGCCTTTACAAAAGCAGATGCCTGGATATATCCAATAATTTGTTTTAGACTTTACCATTGAATTCATATTTACAAAGAAAGTAATCATTTTAACTTCATTGGGATAATTGAAATGTACTGTGGAAAAACAGTAATTTTTTTGGACATAAAATTATTATTTCTAGCAATAAAATATAATAGATAATTAAAAAAATAAGTGATACTTTAATATTTAAATTTTCCTACTGATGTTTTTGACCTAAAGATATAGCATTAGTGGGGAAAAAGATTAACATTTACAGGTTTGGTCTATTCCTGGAAGCGGCTGTTTTGCTGGAGGCTCAAATTTCATATAAAAACGATAAATTAAAAGTGAAATGCGGGGTGCCTGGGTGGTGCAGTTGTTAAGCGTCTGCCTTCGGCTCAGGGCGTGATCCCAGCGTGCTGGGATCAAGCCCCACATCAGGCTCCTCTGCTAGGAGCCTGCTTCTTCCTCTCCCACTCCCCCTGCTTGTGTTCCCTCTCTTACTGGCTGTCTCTGTCAAATAAATAAAATCTTTTAAAAAAAAAAAGTGAAATGCGACTTTGAATTAATTTTTAAAAGCTCTCCCATTGCTAAACACTTGTTTGCTCAATCAACATTTGTATATAACACTTAATTAATTAATCATTATCATTGATTTTCAAGAGAGTTTTCTTTCCATTAAGATAATCATAAGTGAAATGGCTATATTATTAGTAGCATGGATGCTACTATATTAGAGGAATTCCATGTTATATACTACCATTTTACAATAATTACAAATACACACCTGTTGAAATTCAATTTGTGATTTTTGGCTACTATTCTGGGTAGGGTCATGTTGTAAGTGATTAATGTGTATCAATTCTTCAACCTATGTACCAACTGTTTCAGGTATATATTAGTAAATAATCCTATTTTACAGATGAGAAACTGAGGCACGGAGAGGCTAAATAATTTCTCCAAGTTTATATAAGTAAGAAATTTTGGATTCAGGATTTGAATACATCTCAAAAGACCATCTTTTCACTCCTTTGTAAAGCCAGTAACTAAAATTGCATACAAGCATATTGATGTAGAAAATGGTATAGAGGCACCAAAAAGGGGATTAACACATCTTCTAGAATAAAAAGAAGTAAATTATGCACTAGAGCTTAAGATAACAAAATATTTTAATTTGTATTATTTTATAATAATCCTTAAAAATGAGATATTAGCCTTCTTTGTATTTTCATAACTCTATATAACATATAAAATATTAGTACTTGAAAGTAGCTTCAAGAATACGAATATCTTTTTACACACATTATAACATATGATACACACATTATAACATATGATATATTGGAGTAATATGTTATATTTTCATGTTTTTATGGAAAATTTTGATGCATCCATGAATTAACACAACTTACTACAGTGTATAACTTTTCCAAAGGACTTCAGGTATGTATTGAGATAATGTAGCCTACTCTTCCTTGAATTTGTGTATGATACATCATCACTGACTTTATCATTACATCATTTTACTATGTGTATTTTTTTCATTGCATGATACATTTTCATGGCTTAAGTATTTTTTTATCTCTAGATGTCACTAAAAAGCTATTATTCCTTAAAAAGAAATACATAAATCTAAACTTTCCATATATTTGTATAATTTAATTATTTTTATAACTGATATTTTAATCATGTTACTCTGCTAGCAGTTTTACAACAGGTAATATTATAATATAGATCGCTTTCATATATTTTATAATAATTACTTTCAGATAATGATAATAGTAAAAAGCAACACAAACAAAAGAAAGATCCAAATACTGGTTTGCAGTTTTTTTTATAGGAACTTAAAAATATCTAGGAAAGTTGTATTGTCAATATGTCAACATACGGATTTCAGTCTCTCTATGGGGCATCACTTCATGCTTAGCGTTCCGGGGATTAACAAACATTTTCTATGAAGAGCCAGATACTAAATACATCAGACTTATAAAAAAAAATCAGGCTTATAGACCAACAGGCAAAATTGAGAATATTATATAAGTGCTTACATAGCCATTTAAAATGAGACATTTTAAAATGTTAAAATAAAACAAAACATTCTTTCCTCACAAAACAGGTGGCATATTGGATTTGGCCATAGCATATGGTTTACCTACTCCTATCAGGAGATTAGGTCAGTTAGCAGTTTCCTTCATTGACATATAAAAAGAAAAATCTCTCTTTACATTGCCTCAAAGATAAATTCTTATTTGGGTTGTAAGGTATTTTAAAAACTGCCCAAATTAACTTATAAACTACAAAAAAAATATAGGTCTCAAAACAGAACCAACAAAGATTATTCAAAACCAAGTTGTACAAATCTTTGTCATTATATTTGGAAGAATTACTGAATTACTTCATCTTTTAATTGAGTATCTAAAAATATTATTATATACTCTAATTGTAAGAAATTTTCACCTTCAAATCTAAGTGTACTTCTTTGATTTTTGCTTCTGTGTTTTCTTTTTGTGTAAAACCTAACATTACATCATAGTCTCCAATGTACAATTCTATTAATAATATTATGAAAATAATTCATTTAATAATGTTCCTTCATATTAAAATACATATTAAAATACATTTTGTAGGGAGAAATAATATGCCATGAATATTTTTATACTAAGTAACTCAAACTATGGATATGTTCTGTGGTATCTGGGAGTAAACGCAAATTCTCAGCTCCATGCAACACTGTAGATTAATTTTCTTTTTAAAAGTGTATTACCTAAGTTATTGTGTATTGCTTATTTCTAAAAACGAATTTAATATTTATCCTTTTTCATGAGACTCTGATAGTTGTACTGTAATTATTCACTTTGTGATACTTACAGAAACTTTTTATAAATCTATTTGCAAAGGCATCAGGGTCATGGAATTATTGATCAATCACTAAAAATGCAATTGGAAAAACCCATAATCTACAGTAAATCCCTACTATCCTACTGCATTCTTTAATTCTTAAATGAGAATTTAAGTCTTGGTGAAGATAAGAGACTTAAATCTGTACTTGTGTTATGACAGAGGTTGAGTTATATCCTAGTTAGAGCTAACACATAATATTTAATTTATTTCTCCCTAATTTATTTTTTAAATGATGACTATATTCCTTACCAAAAAGTAAAATGATTCCACATTGTCAAATTGTAAATAATAATAATAATGACACAGTACAATTTTTAAAATATTCAAATTTTGGAAAATTTCATATAAAATGTATTCCAAATGAATATGGAACTAAAAGGATAGTTTAGATCCTTATAATTATTTGTTTTTGTTTTTTTTAAAGATTTTATTTATTTATTTGACAGAGAGAGAGAGACAGCCAGTGAGAGGGAACATAAGCAGGGGGAGTGGGAGAGGAAGAAACAGGCTTGCAGCGGAGCAGGGAGCCCGATGTAGGCTCAATCCCAGGACCCTGGGATCACACTCTGGGCCGAAGGCAGAGGCATAGGGACTGAGCCACCCAGGTGCTCCTAGATCCTTTTAATTATTTGTTAATACAGATTAGGCCTCCAACGTATAACAAAATCAAATAGAACACTAAATGCTCCTATTTCCCATATGTCAGTTTAGTTCAAAACTTGAATAACTAAACTTAGTAAGACACATAATATTAATTGTGTAAGAGTGAAACAAAGTAGAAAATTGTTACCAGTTTTGACTATAAAGAATGGCTCAATAGATAAATACAATCAGATTTCTATGTGGACAATAATAGAAGCTGGAATTTATATGTTTATATTTATTACTTATTTTTATTCAGTAACTTTTCTCAAGTAGGTACCTATATGATTGTGCATTCATTTGGTTCTTAGAAAAAAGCTATTTTTTATCAAGAAAATATCTTTGGAAAGAAATGTTTTACTTAAAAGATATTTATAAAGTTTATATATTAATGGATTCTACTGGTACAAATAAGTTCTCAAAATTATACTACAGAAATAGCTTAAAATTAGCCATATAATTAAAATTAAATAGTTCTTAGATAAGTCAAGGAGCCATATGTTTTATAATGAATGAATAAGGTACCTTGATCTATTGAAGTTTCTGTTCACAAAATAACTATTACAGTACCATCCACCCCATCTCATACAATTCATTATTTCCCTGTACTCCCATAACCCCAAGTCTGATTTCCCATGTCATGCATGCAATTTCCTCTCAGTCATCATGTGATATGTATTATTTGATTATCTGGCAGAGGATTCAATTGAGCTGCCACTCAAATGGTCTCCATTTTAGAAAAGAGAGGGAAAAAGATTACAAAATTGAAAAAATAAAATGCAAGACTAAGAAAACCCAATATAATCAGCATTTCTTAGGAAATAACTAAAATGCAATGTAATTATTCACCAATTATATATTTTTTGTCCTTGCAATAACTTCATTCATTCATAATGTGTTGGTTATAAAATGACCTAATGAGTTTCTTCCAAAATACAGTTTATTTTAAAAGTGGAGGATCTAGGGGCGCCTGGGTGGCACAGTCGTTAAGCATCTGCCTTTGGCTCAGGGCGTGATCTCAGCGCTCTGGGATCGAGTCCCACATCAGGCTTCTCCGCTAGGAGCCAGCTTCTTCCTCTCCCACTCCCCCTGCTTGTGTTCCCTCTCTCACTGGCTGTCTCTCTCTGTCAAATAAATAAATAAAATCTTTAAAAAAATAAAATAAAAGTGGAGGATCTATGTTAGGGGTACAAATTTTTTCTTGAGGTTATCAATTTCAAGTTAAGTATCAAATATCCTGTGTGATTTTAATTCTGAGTTTATCATTAATTGGATACTTATGTAGCATAAGAGAAGAAAGAACAAAACTATATATTTAGACTAAGTATATTGGACATAATTTTAAATTCAAAATATTGATTACTTTAAAAATGAGAATATAAATGTTTCATATTATATTGATAATAGTCTACAATATAACTGTAAAATGTCAGCCTCAGTTTATCCACTGTATTTTACAGAAAGGATGAGGTTTAAGGCATAAGAGGTCTTCTTTTGAATTATACATGAGAACCTTTAGAAAGTCTCCAAAGTATGAGATAGAATTCAGCTTTAGTAAATTCAGTAAAAATCCGAGTGTCAACACCAACAGAAAATTGGACAACTGCAATACCTAGTACAGTTTCATTAAAAAGATGCAACTGAAAGATCAGACATCTTCAGCAAACTGAACTCCCTCTTCAAAATAAGGGATTGGGGGATAGAATAGAAATGAAAATTGTCTTAGCTCAAGCTGCTGTAACAAAATACCATAAACCAAATGGCTTACACAACAGACATTTATTTCTCACAGTTCTGATAGCTGGGAACTCCAAGATCAAGGTGCAGGCCGATTTGGTTCTTGGTAAGAACACTCTTCCTGGCTTTTGAATAGCCCCCTTCTCATTGTGCCCTCTGTGGCAGAGAGAAAAAGAGAGACAGAGAGACAGAGAGAAAGAGACAAGAGGGAAAGAGAGAACTCTCGTCTCCCTTCCTCTTCTTATAAGGACGCTAATCCCATGATGAGGACAATATTCCCATGATCCCATGTAAATCTATTTAGTTTCCAAAGGCCCCACCTCAAAGCATCATCACACCGGAAATTAGGGCTTCAACATATTAATAAGAGGCACAGACATTCAGTCTATATTAAAAAAAAAGAATAGTGTACAACACACCACAGATCTTTGGATGGATGATCCGATAAGTAAAGTTTTTCTAGATTCAAAAACACATTGGGAGAATGAGAAAGACTCTATCTCTGTTGTGGGGTTTATACAAAGTGAATGGGGGGCCATGGGGACAAGAAATGATCTGGTCTCTAGAAGCTGGGAACAGTCCTCAGCCAATAGCCAGAAGGAAATGGGGATCTTTGTCTTGCAATCACTAGGAACTAAAGTCAGCCAACAACCTTAAGGAGCAAGGGAATGGATTATTTAGAAACTCCTGAAAGGAGACTTGCCACCAGCTTGATTTTAGCCCAGTGAGACCCTGGTCAGAACATCTGGAAAACCTAGAGAATGGTGAGATAGTAAATAGCCATAGAAAGCTAACACATATATCCACAGAGAAAATCAAATGTGATAAGTTGTATAAGATGTTTAATCAAAAAATATTCTGGTACTCTTGCCAGGTAATTTTTTATGGTAACAATAAATAATTAATGCATATACTCATAACAAAATAAAATGTGGTAATCTGTACAAGACATTTAATAAGAAAACATGCTAATATTCTTTGATTCTTTCAAACTAATTTCCCTCCTATATTTCCCTGCATTGCATTTTGAATATGGTGTTTACTATCCTAATGTGTATTTTAACATTTAACTAAATACGTAGCAAAGCTTTCTCTCTTACCTGTCACTGTATCATTTGATACCATAAACATTAGCAGATATACTTACATTTATGTTGATCCATGGTTAATATTATAGCTATACCATCTTATACTGATGGACATTTCTATTGTCTCAGTATTTTTTGGCTATTGAAAACAATGCTGCAATAAACATTCACATACTTGGCTTTCCCCTATTTTGGCACATATGGAAGGGCATCCCTATGTATAAATAAAGGAGTACAACTGTGGATCAAGTGATAATGCATGTCTTCACATTTATGAGATGTTGGCATATCGTTTTCCAATTTTTATTATTGACACACCTACCAACAAGTATGACAATTCTGATTTTTCCAATAGGTCATCATTTACATTTACCATTTACTTTAATGTTTTGTGTGTCTGAAATTATATGCTAGTCGAATTTTCATTTCTCTCAAATGAAGTGAGGTAGATTATATCCATTGTTATTTTCTCTTCTACACATTATCAATTTATAACTTCTATTCATTCTTTCATTCTTTATAATGAGTTACCCCACTTTATTGATAGAGAGATGGGCAGATGGAGATGGAGATGGAGATGGAGATAGAGAGGGAGTGAGAGAGAGAGATTCCGGATACCTATGCTTTGTGTTTATATGAGTTGCAATTATCACCTCTCAACACATTTTTTTACTTTATCTGTGATATATTTGTTGAATAGACATAATTAGCAAAAGCACATCAATGCATCTGTTGTTTAATTTGTTTTGTTTTGTGTAATATAGTTACGGAGGAGAAATGCAGGATACTGAAATAAAAGTGGATTATTGGCCTCCTAGTCAGCCTAGATAGGACAAGGGGCTGTCTTGAGAAAGGGAATTGCTTCTAGATTGCAACAGAACAAACATATATTTCCTGTGAACCACTCAAGGAACTGAAGTAGAAAGCTGGAGTACATGCCTCTTAAATAAGAGTCATCCCATTTTTGAGAGTCACTGCATACATCAAGGAGACAATAAATGAGAGTTCTCACAGGTGTGGGCTCTCTGAAGAACCTCTGGAAAATACTACACACACACACACACATCATTATTTCAAATATGCCATAACTAGAAACCACCAGTGAAGAGTCAAGTATCTCTGTCAGTTATATCTCCTACCTCTGTCTGCCTCTTGTTCCAAATGTGCTGAACCCCACAGCAGCTAGACCAGAAAATGAACTTAAGTGAAGAAAAAAGTCCAAACATGTTCTTCCCCACACTGTGACTTTTCTGGCTGAGGACAGCCATGAACTTCACTTAAATTAAACAAGTGTGTAATTTTCATATTTTCCTAGACTATGTTTTATTTATTATTTGAAGTATACACTATCTATTGTCTTCTCCCGACTGACAAAACAGATACTTCGTCCTGGGTGAGAAAAACAACTTGGGAAAGCAAATGGCAAGCTGATTTTAAAAAAGAATAAAGTTGCTTTATGTGGGCCCCCTCTGTAGTTCAGTTCATTCAATAAACTTATCTGTATGCATGGGCCTGGAAGTCACAGAGAGTGTCACAGTCTTTCTATTCCAAGCAGAAGGTTACCAGCATGTTTAATAGAGTCCTTTTATCTCTCTCAGGATGGAATTCCCTTTGGGAATGAAGGGGTTATTTGAAGACACTCTGTTTCCTACAACTTAAAACATTTTGCTTTAAAAGCAGACTTTCAAAATCTTTCCATTTCTCATGATGGAACTTAGCATGAAATAACATGAAAAATGAGCTCTTCTCATGAGCCGTGCCATATTTGGTATTCTCTGGTCACTTGATTCTCACCTGGGTGAAATGAATGGAATAACTTGTTATTAGTAGAATTTTGTTCATATTGCTTTCTTTTGAAAACATATTAAGAATTGGTGTTAGACACAAATAATGAATCATGGAACATTGCATCAAAAACTGGGGATGTACTGCATGGTGACTAATATAACAAAATAAAAATTATAAAAAAAAAGAATTGAAAACCAATTCTGGGTTTTGCTGCACTGAATCATTTATAAATAGATCAATATTATGAACAATGATTTTGTGTCGCTTTTTTCCCTAAGCATCCACAAGAATCTTGGACCCCTGTAAGAACTTAGTTGGTCCTCAAATGTCCTATAATCACTCTCAGAACCTGCAGAAGATATTTCTGAGAAAAACTGCTACTCAACTTATTTATGAAACCCTATGTGATCCTATATGTTACCCCATTAATTTGTGATTATTTTTGCCATTCCTGTAAAAACTCACATGCCCTTGGAGAAAACTCACATCTACAACAGAAATGCCTGTTGTGCTAATATTATTATTATTTCTGATTAGCTATTTTTACTTATATTTTGGATATCTTATCTACTACTAATGCAACCCTGAATGTTTCTCCTGAGATAGGTAAAACAATTTCATTCTTAACTGTGTAGCTGCTACATGTTTTGGGAAACTATCATGCAATAATGTTATTTTAATTTTTGCAACATCAAAATTGGACACAAATTTGGTATCTAAAAATACATACAATTAATTAAATATGATACAATGGAATTATATCCAGGCCCTAAATAGTGTATGTTAAATTTGCATAGTGGAAATGACCATAATTATATTTATATAGTAACGATTATTTAAAAATGCATGTTAATATAATACAAATTCTGGTGGAAAAAAAAATACCTCTTTTTTGATACTTTATTCAAGACTCTCATGAGAGGACCTGTAGCCAAATTGTATTACTTTACTTAACTGTTTGGTAACTTCCACTTTATGTTATTGTTGCATGTTTCCTCATTTTGATTAGCTGAAAATTAAAATAATGCTATTTTTATGAAATAAAATAAATCTAGCGATCAAATAACTGTGCAGAGAAATGAAGATACGCTGACACACAACTTGGAAGAAAAACGTAAATTAGGTACATTCCAATGTTTATTTTAAATACTTTGGGGATTTGTTTCACTATTGTAAACACATGAATATATAAGTAACTGTAAATTTTGCTAAACTAAACATAATTCACCTTGAAAATCAAATTTGACCGAATTTCTTATTTGTTCTTTCCAAGGAATAAATTTGATCAAGTATATTTAAACTTTGTGCAAATGATTTTGTTATAATTACATGTTAACTATGATTATATATTAATCACATATTATACTTAATGATTAATTATATGATGGATTATTTATATTATATATTAGTTATATATAGTTTTCTAATATATTTCAGAAAAGTCTGATAGTTATTGTTTTTAATAGTGATTTTTTTAAAGAACATTTGTTGTTTCTTTAAAAATATTTTGGGATCTTTCCCTTTTTTCCTCTTTCAAATACTGACTGTATTTTTTCATGTAAATTTATGGCCTTAAGATATCTTCCTGTGTTGTGTCTCATTCATTTTAAAGACAGGAAAAAAAAGGTGATTGCTTGCAGTAAGAACAATTTTCTACTCTAGTTCACCCCTTTTATAATGTAACAAGAACCTTTCCAAAGGTCTTCCCTGACCTCATTAAGGTCTAATGGCCTGCTTGGAAGCAAGGGATTGAAGGAAAGGGACAAGGAAAATAACTGGGGTGAAGGAAAGTGTATGTATTTTGGGTCACGTATTGACCTAAATAAGTCCTCAATGCTACATTTAAAAAAGAAGGAATATTATAACTATGTTATATGAAATAATACTTATATGAAATTAAATATATAATGCATTTTAAATGAAAGTTTATAAATCATACTTTAATTTGAGTTAATTTATAAAAGTAAGAAATTTATTACGGTCTTGCTCAGCATTTAAATTATATTTTAAGCTTCCATACTTTATTTCAATACTTTTCTCATTATTACTGAATGAATAGCAACAATTTAAAGCTGCCTTTATTTTTAATGTCATAATTTGTTTATTATTATTATGTAAGTTAAGAAAAGTAGGACTGGGTTTTGTTTTAGGTCCTGCAATGTCATCACCATTTACAACAGTGCCTGTTAACAAATACCCACTGAACAAGTAAGTGAAGAAAGCATATAAAATCATCATCTTGTTTCCTGGACTTTTACTATTAGCATTAACACTGTTATCTGTTCCTCATTTAATAACAGTTCTACTTCTGTAACTGCCTTTAACATATAACAGTAAGCCAAAGATTACTGGGAGTAGGGTTTTAGAAAGAAAATCATGAAAAAGAAAAAAAAAAAAAAAAAAAAAAAACTAAAGAAGAAGAAGTTACATTAAAAAAACCTCTGATTAAATAATTGATTTTTTTAAACACTGTGTGTATTAAATTTTTACTCTGAACAAAAGCCATATACATTCAATAAAAGGTCAAATCACTAACCTGATTATACAGAAGAGTAGACAGTTACTATATTTTGAAAGTTTACATAATCTTTTCATGATACATAGTGCATTGTAACAGCATTTTGAATTACTGTGTTGTTGATAATCTGTAAACCTTTTAAAGAGTAAATCAGTATATGGCTCCTGTCATCCCTGAAGGCTAATGAGAGAGATAATATTTCAAAGCTCTGTAAATATGAAAAGAGAGTAATAATTAAAAGGAAATTTCAGCTATATTTTAAAAATCTTTTGTGCTGAAAAAATTATAGTTTTCATTTTATTCATGTTTCACGTCGTAACCAGAGGCCTTTATAAGAGATACATATACGTGACAGTAAGACAGAGCTAAAATCTGCAAAATAGTATCCTCTCAAACAGAATGTATCATTCTTTTAGAAATACTGCTTTATTATGCATTTGATGCTGTATATAATGAACTTGTATTAGTGCTTAAATTATAGAGTAGTATATGTACAGAGACAGATTGAAGAAAAATCATAACCACTGGTATTAGCAAAGATGTGGAAAGCAGATACAGGATTGTAAGAGACACACATTATGATTTCCATGAGAAAAAAGAAAAGAGAAAATACCAGAAATCTTACATAAAGGCTTGAGTTTTCTTTTTCAACAATGCTGCACAGACACCCAGACAAAACTATTGAAAAAAGACAAAGTTCTAGAATTATTTGGATGGCATTTCTGAATTCCATGTATAAAAAGGAATTCCTACAGCATGTGTCCATAGATAGTGGTACTTACAAAAAAGGCAATCAAACTCATGTAGAGTTACATCTTTAAAAAATAAAAGCTAGAACTTAATGGCACAATATTTTGTTTTTATTTCAAAATAATCACCAATGTATAAACTTGTTGTAATATTTGTACAAAGGACCTTGTACATCCTTGAGCAATATAAATATAAATATAAGTCACTGACATTAAGCCCTACCATTCCCCAACTCTTCACTGTGCATTTTCAATAAACAAGGAGGATTTTACATAATCAGAATACACAAAAATGAGGAAATTAGATTTGATCCAAGATACATTCTTATCTAAAACCCCATTCAAGTTTTGTAATTGTCCCACTAATCTTTACAGAAAAAGAGAAAAAAAAAAAAAAAGCAAGCATGGAGGGAAGGGAGGGAGGGAGGAAGGGAGAGAGGCTAGGATGAAATGTGAAAACATTATGGATTTTTGAAATAAAAGAAATATTATCAAGAAATATATTCAGCCAAAGTGTTGTTCATCTGCCAGAGCAGAGGTAAGAAACTTTTGTTACATGCAAGCATCAGACAGCTAAGCTACATAATTACTTGATACACTATAATCAAATGGAGATCAAATCAGAAAAAGAAGTTAATTGAAGGCAAAATACATAAAAAGAGGATTAGTATTTTTTTCTTTTCTTTTTCCCTTTTTTTTTTTTAGATTTTTTATTTATTCATTTGACAGAGAGAAAGACAGCCAGTGAGAGAGGGAACACAAGCAGGGGGAGTGGGAGTGGAGGAAGCAAGCTCCCAGCAGAGGAGTCCGATGCGGGGCTTGATCCCAGAACGCCGGGATCATGCCCTGGGCCAAAGGCAGAGGCTTAACGACTGAGCCACCCAGATGCCCCGAGGATTAGTATTTCTAATATTATGGCCTAAATCTAAAAATGAACAAAAATTTAAAGAATGAGTGTGTGCACTATAACATAAGTGCTAAAAAAATTCCTCAAGTACAAACAGTTCTCATAAGGGAATTCATAACAGCATTTTCAATTATTTCTACCTGTGCTTAGGATAAACAAATAGATGGGAGTTGTGTTGGCCAGGAAGAAAACATATTCTACATATTTCACCTTAATTACGAGCAGGGGATAGATCATAATGTTTTGATTGGGAGGCATACTTTCTATACTAGATTTTCCGTATAGGAATATCAACAGAACAATGTTCAACTAGGAGTGGAACAATGCAGGGTGGGTGAAAGGTAGGGGACCTTCAACAAATAATACAAAATTTAGGAAATAGGGAAATAAAAATTCATTAACTTAGGATGGTATAGACAATGGTTGAAAACAACAACAGTAAAATTCAGGTATACTAAATGAGAGCAAAATGTGAAACACTGTAAGATAAGAACCATGAAATAAACAATATTTACTCACTGTCTCACTTTGTGTATTCTTCGATTCTCACAAAACCCTCAGAATACTCTGTTTTGTGGGTAACTATGGCCCTCCAGTCATGACCATTCCCATTTTCTGAGGCCCTTACTTATCCCTCTTCCATTGGAGTCCAGCAAGTGCAAAAAATAACTACTTCTCACTTTGGCTGACAAAACCTGCTCCAGTTTTACTACTGCATCCACTCCCCTTGTAGTTGAACCCCTGGTAAGAGAAGTTATCTGGTTTATGTCTGTGGGTGCTCAAACAGTAACTGGAAAACACACACTGACTTTGATGCCTGAAATGTGCACTAAAAGACTCTTGGTTACAATGCTGCAGTTTCTGATTCCAGTTCTTTCCTTTAGTCCACTGCCATTCCTACAACTTCAGTTCTCCCTCCATAAGCCCATTCAACACCATTGGCTGACTGGCACCCCTATCCATTTTGACAAACAAACAAAAAATCACAGAAATCATCCTTCATGCTCATTTTGCTCATCACAACTCTATCTCTAGCCAAAATTAATACTCAACCAAATTCTATTGATTTTATCTCCTCAATAGGTGATGAATTCATAAGTTATCTCCTTTTATTCATCATCCCCTATGCTTTGTGTAGAGAATGGTAAAATGTAGATACTTAAATAACTGACTAAAAGATTGTAAGTGTAAATTCAGAAAATAAAAAAAATAGCAACTTTCAACTAAGTTCATTTTCCATGATTTAAAAACAAAATCAGGGGCGCCTGGGTGGCACAGCGGTTAAGCGTCTGCCTTCGGCTCAGGGCGTGATCCCGGCGTTATGGGATCGAGCCCCACATCAGGCTCCTCCACTATGAGCCTGCTTCCTCCCACCCCACCCCCCCTGCTTGTGTTCCCTCTCATAAAATAAAATAAAATAAAAACAAAATCAGCCTGACAAGGTACTAAAATCTTTTAATGAAATTTTTATTAATATTCCTTTTTGGGGAGGGGCTGGCATGCTCCATGAACTTAGAAACTTTTCTTGTACCACTTTCTAAGCAATGATTACCAGAGAATTTTTCAACAGATTTAGTTGAGCTGGTGATTGAATGCTTATATGAATACAGAGTAAACTTACACACAGACATCCAAAATTACAGAAGAATAAGATGGTTAAAGTCTACTTTCTTCATATAATTTGTCACTAAACTTGATGGAGAATAAATGTTGAAGTTTCTGAATGATACAATTTTAAACCTTAGAGAACTTCACTTATTTGACTTATGTCTGTGTTAATACTCTTAAAACATTTTTGAAACTCAACATAATGCATATTAAAATATACATAAATAATGATAAATGTGAGTGAGCTTACTTTTCTTTTTTACTTTTATAAAACTAATAGTATACTTTACATCTAAATGGATTTTCCATCTAGAATGTTTAGGAATGCCAGCCATAGTCCAATCAACCAAATCAAACATAGTCCTAAGTGGCACCAAATTGTCTTCTGTATTTCTCATCATATGAGAATAAACTCCTTGAATATGTTCTGATTTTACAATATTGCTAATTAATTTGCGGGTATATTAGATTAAATGTTATTAAAAGAAAAAATATACAATAAGGCAGAAAGAGTTTTTCAGAATTGATATTAATTACAAACATAACAATCCTTTCTATTAGAAATATGAATCTATAAATTATAACTACTAAATTGTAGAATCTCTACCATATTGCTTTTTAATTATACAAGAAAACTACAGGTCCACCTACAACCCTACGTGGCACACAAATACACACCTCCTCTCCTCTATTTTTCCTTTGAATTCAAATCGACATAATAAGGTATGTAGACTGAGTTTGAGCCTAGGATTCCACTATGTGCGTAGAGTAACAACTAGACTTCCCGTATTATAGATGTTTGTAAATGGTTTTGTGATATGTAGTCATAATTATAAGATAAAGCAATGACCCTAGAAGAAAGAATCCACCAGGAGAATGAAAGATAAGACTTGTAGTCCAGGGAAGCATCCATAGGAAGAAATGTAATAAGCTTATTGCTGTCATTTGGGGAGGATGAAGATGAATATGGATGGAGAAGTGTTGCTTTGAGTGAGTGGAAATTGTTTCTTTATACTACAAGACTAGAATAAAGTAACACTAGTAATTTTAAATTACCCACTATAAATGCCCATTAGATATTTAATATTTTATTTATTAACACATTCTTCCTATGAACATACAGAAATATATCACTTTCTGATTACAGACCATGTTTTGCATTTTGTAACTTCCAATATTCTGTAATAAAATTGTATTAATTACCTATTATATATAAACATACTTTATACATATTATATAATTCCTATAACAAACTAATGAGATATTTACAAAAAAGAAACTTCTAGTTTAATAAGATAAATTCTTCCTAAATTACAAAGCTTTTTGGATTGTAACTGAGCATAATCCCCTAGGCAGAGAGAATCAGTAGACAGTTACAGAGGTATGACTACACACATTGTTTGGAGGTAGAAACACACCATATGCACACCATATTCAGAACTGGCACACACAAATTGTAAACGAAAAAACATCCAGTCTGCATTTCAATTTCCTCCACCTCTGTACATGGCTCACTCTGGGCTTTATTCAATTCTGGGCTTCAAGAGTCAGAGCAGTCTAGGGGAATTTTCCTGCGTGGCCCCACCCACAGGGAGTTCTTTTCTCCCCTTTATGGATAAATATGAACCAACTAGTCATATTGGGAAACTGTTCAAACTAGGCATCAAAGTAAGAAATAAACATGATGAAACAAAAGCATACAGTGTGGTGGCAACAGTTTGTTTTTCTGTCACATTTTTGTTTGTTTTAAATAAAACTGGAGCCATTTACTTTGTGTTAATAGAAAGAGACTCTAAGAAAAAACAATTACAGTTCATGTCTTGGTGATGGCTGTTAATATAATAGCATGTGATTCTCAAGCAAATGACTCTGAGAGAATCCCATACCACCTGCTGAAATGGTACCTTCTAACGAAAAAACTTGATTTCTGGGTTTGGATTCTCAGAATCTTGCATGTAAACTGAAAGTATAATATCTACTTTCATCTCAAAAACAATTTGACAATCTTAAATTATACTGAATTACCACCAATGCCTAGAATAAATACAGCCAGGGCTTCAAATTAAGAAATTTGACTTTTACATCGAAAACCGGGGATGTACTGTATGGTGACTAACATAATATAATAAAAAATCATAAAAAAAATAAAATAAAAAATAAAAAAAATAAAAATTGCTCAGCCTGGAAAATATAACCCCATTTCATTAAAAAGACATGTTATTTTTGAAAAAGATCGAAGATTATATTTTGTGCTTTTGTTCATTTTATGCAAACGTAGAATATATTCTTATGGGTATTGATGGATGATGAATATAATAATGATGATGAACAATGACATGAATGATTATGACATTGATATATTTAGGGACTAACACCACTAAAATGCATTCTTCTCATCTGAAACTTGGGGAGAAGAGTGGAAAGTAAAGTGAGGATTAAAAAGAGCAATGTATTTAAACTCAGTGGAAGTCTGAATATAAGAATTAAGTTAGAGAAAAATATCACATTAAATGAAATAACCTCAGGTAAATATTATTATGAGCTTTCAGAAACAGAATGCCACAGTGAAAGAAATATAACCCCAAAGTCACCCTCACTCTGTGAAGCATTCTGGCTAACTTTTAATTTGGATAAATTGCTATGGAGCTAAACTGTTAAGGAAAAACAGTACAAGAGAAAATACTCAGATTTATTCATATAGAAAATATGCTGATGTCTTTAAAGTCTTGGACTTGGAAATAAGAACTCAGAATATCATATCATAAAAGATCGATTATTTGTGAAGAGATAGTTACATGCTATCATAAATCACACACACACATAATATACATACATATATGTAATTTTTTTTATTTTGGGACTAGAAATTTATATCTCAACTTCCATGTTACTTTTTAAAATTGCATTTGCAAACCATAACGTTTAAGTATTCTGATATATACCAGAAAAGTTTTGCTCCTCATCTCTCCCCTAATTTTCTTTTTGTATCACCCCTATTTCCAAATTATTAGCTATAATATTAATTTTCCTTATTAATTTTTATTATATTTACATTCTTCTCAAATTGATTAATTCTTCAGTGCTTTACCTTTATGTCAATTACAAAAATTAATAACAATTACATGCATCAGTTTATGAAAATATCAACTACCACTATGGTTTTACTGGATCCATAAATAAAGTGATATCATGAATAATGACTTTCAGAGGAGAAAACCAAAGCATACATATCAAAAACTTTCTCTTCTCTTACACGTCAAAAAACTCTCAGAAATATTCTGTAAGTTAGTTTGGTTCATCTTTGAGCCATTAGTTTCCAATATAGTTCCCTTAACCAAGATTAGATCACCATCTTATATTCCGCATGAACATATCATTTATAAGTTCCAACCTTTAGTACTACTATATGTGAAATTATATATATTCTGATTTAGTTTTCAGCAGAGAGGACGCTTATTCTGGGATGACTGTCACTGCCCTCTTTATGTAATTACACTCTCCTTGAAACCATGACTAACTTTTATTTAGGTTCTATTTTCATTTTGCTAGAGGGTGTCTTAAAATGAGTTCTTTCCCAAAAAGAATAAATTTGAAGTCAATGTGGTTTTTTAAAATGTATGAATATGTACTTATTTTTCTTCCTCAAGGGTTTGATACTTGGGGGATACAATTCTATATTATAAAAATTGTTTGTATGTTGTTCTTTTTATTGTAATGAACAGGTATTCTTTATTTCTTTTTTTTTTTTTTTAAAGATTTTATTTATTTATTTGTCAGAGATAGAGACAGCCAGCGAGAGAGGGAACACAAGCAGGGGGAGTGGGAGAGGAAGAAGCAGGCTCATAGCAGAAGAGCCTGATGTGGGGCTCGATCCCATAACGCCAGGATCACACCCTGAGCCGAAGGCAGACGCTCAACCGCTGTGCCACCCAGGCGCCCCAGGTATTCTTTATTTCTTATGTCTATTATTTTTATATGACCTATTTAGGCAATATCACAAAATGGTAAAATAAAGAAGATATTTTCCTACGTTAACTTCCAGAGTATTTAATTTAACCTTTCACCTTTTGATCTACAATTTACCTGGAACTGATTTTGTTTATGGACAATATGATTGTGTTGCCCTCTTCCCTAATATTGATAACCCACTCAATCCAACACAATTAATTTTATAGCTTTTCATTTCCCTACTGTTTTCCAGTGCCAATTGTCAAAAACAGAGTTCTTTTATGAGTGTGTCATTTCCATTGGTTAATTTGCCAATTACTGCACAAAATAATGTCTTAATTTCTGTATTGTCATAATTAAGGGCTTTTTTCCCTTAAATTATGTTGCTATAAAACACTCTAAACCTTTCTTCACCTTGACAATATTTCTGGTTGTGTTTTTTACATTTTCTTATAAATACTAGATTAGCCTTCCTGTTTTCCACAAAAATTTCTCCTGAGAAACTGGTTTGGTTGACATTTAATCCAAAAATCCACTTGGGATTCAGCACCCCAAGTTACTAGGATTATTGCTGCTATGAAAATTCTGCATGTATTTTTCTTGCAAAAATGCAAACATTTCTTTTTCTTAAAGATGAAATTATATGGTAAGTAATCTTTACTACATGTTTTTTTTTCCTGCGTGTGTGGAGATGCAGCCTTTTATTTTTTTTAAAGTTGTTTATTCACATTCATTGCTCTGTAGCTTTCCATTGATAACTAGATCACATCTTCAAAAATTATTCACCGACTTGGAAAAACCTGAACTACTATCCATACCATTCTAGAAACCACAACATGAGTTGTATGTCCAAATAGATGCTCTGACACAAATCACCCTTATATACATAGATCTTGAAGTGACTTAATCTGCACTCCTACTTATAACTCTTCTGAAACATTATTATTCTCTCAAATCTTTCCTGTTCTGTCTTATGTAAATTTGGTCTGATTTTAAAATACCTTTTATGAATTCCTAACATTTTAGCCTCTCTGGCACTCTTGTTTAAATGGTTATATTCCTACATTGATGGACTGGTTAACTTATGTGCTGCTTCACATTACAATTATTTTAGTTTAGAAGATAGCTGGTAGAGGTATTTACCATCTTCATTTAGTATTCTGAGCACTTCTCAATCTTTGCTCATTTACACATTAAGATCTGGCAATAATTACAATCTGTAATTCTAAATACTCACTATTTTCTCCTCTGTCGTTTTCACACTTTTAGTATTGCTCTAGTGTACATATTGGAAAGTGAGAAAGTAAAACAAAAATTACTATTACTTCTGAGATTTCACTGAAAATTATTTGCTATATTAACCTGTTATCAAAGACATATATTGGCTGCACTGAAATATTTTACAGAAATGGAGCTTGCTTATTTATTTAACAGCATAATTTGATGCGAGCATTTAAAGCATTTGAGATATTAAATTCAACAAGAGGGGGAAAGGAGAGTAACCTTGCAAGAGGATAGCACAAATAATTTTTATACATTTCACACTGTCTCTTTTAGTGAATTCGAACCTGCTGCACCACTTTGGATATCTTATGGAACAGTTATCTTTAATAGTACAATGCATATATCTTTTAGTTAATGAAATGAAACTGCACTGATCAGATATTTCAAATCCCTCAAGTGAAAAATAAACTCCAGCTCATACAGTATCCAAATATTTGTTTTGTTTCATGGTCTAAATCTGCACCAACTTTATTCATATACTAGAATCTACATTATTATGAGAGCCAATGGTTTAAATCTAATATGGAGTTTTTTCCTGGTCTCATTTCACCATGCTTAATCTCTTTACTTCATTTAAACTTGAAAATGATCAAGATGAATTGAAAGATCGAATACTGTCTACATTTCAACATATCCTCACGAAAAACAAAACCTTTACACCAAGGTGGAAATAGGCATTGAGATTTGTTAGATGCTTCAATTTCTATACTTTAAAATATTTAGAGAGATCATTTTTGGTCTTATCGTGTTATTTTCTTAGGTATAACTCTGATGCTACTTGATGTATTCAATCCTAGACAAGTGCAAATTCTAGTCTCTTTGTGACACTGTTGCCTGAAACTTAAGTGTTTGCAAGCTTTCAATATTTCTTATAGTTTTCAGTGTGGTCTACTGTTGTAGTGAAGTAGATATTCAGCAATGAAAAGTTTTCCAAAACACAGTATTTTCTTATTCTTGTTCAAGGATATTACTTTTTAGTAACTTCCTTTTAACATTTCAATATCATCAAATAAGCATGCCATAGCTTTTAAAAACAAGGCTGAAATTTATACATGCATTTTAATTAGATAAACTTTTTAAATACTTAAAGCTAAATACCTAAATTACTACACTTAAATTAAAAATTACTATTTTTCTTTGTACAGCTTTTAAAAAAATAAAGTTGTTTGAATTACTCCATTAATTATTTCAATTATACTGAATATCAGGAAATTTATTCATAACAATTTCTACTTTAGGGAAAATATTTAATGTCTTATGACACCTGGAAAATATCTTCTTTAAAATTAACACAACTTGCTTGTGGCAGCTTTCAGGATTTCTGTTTCAGCAGGTGTGTTAGATAATAACATGAAGGAAATTGTGAGAATATGTTTCATTTCAAAAGCTTATTGGTAGCAATTTAATTTTTTAAATGGTCCTAATTACTTAGAATACACGATGCTATTTTGACTAATTCTTGTACTTTCCCATGCGTAGTGCTATTTACATTTGTAATCAATGTTAATCTTAATTGTATTAAATTATTTCTCTCCACAAACATACATTTATTTAAAATAAAAGAAGAAAACACCTCTAATGGAATGCAAGATATGTACCTGATATATGAGTATGCATAAAACCATGGCATTTGTTTTATACTTTGGGATATAATTCAATACTTTTTACTTTGTTGCTGTACCTATGGCCTCTGTTCTATGAGTCCTTTCAATTGGCTGAATGAAGAATGGTATGAAATCTAAGATGTGGGGGCTCTGTGCGCTCCGTGTGCTTGGTGTGAGATTTGCTATTGGATTGTCATTCTTTCTGGATTCTCAGAGGAGAGAGCAATGAGATATATGTATGATCTAAAGTGTACACATAAACATATATCAATATTACTATATTTAGCCATCTGTATGCATATTAACCTAAAGATAAGTTTATACAAATGTATTACACTTGAATCCATAGCTACATGGATTATTCTAGCCTCCAACCTTTTCGTTGTTTGTAAATCTTGACACCAATAGTGGGAAACCTGGCTCCTACCACCTGCCATCCATTTACAAAACTGTTCAATTCCAGGGTGTATGTATGGTGGTATCAGAATTGTTAGCTTATACACTATAGTAAATCTCTGTATCAACTAGATTACAGTTCTTTTGTTTTTAGCTTTAAATTCCACTCATTTCCAAAGTTACTTATGTCCACACCTTCCCCCAACCCCCTCAGTGAGGCTATTTTTTGAATTTGTAATATAAATTCTTTTCTCCTAGTTTTCATTCATTCCTGAGATCCCCCCAACTTTTTTAAATGTTCCTTAAACTAAGATTTTTCTGTGCTGTAAAGTCCCATGAGTTTTGACAAATGCATAGTATCATTTATCCATCATTAAAGAATTATTATTATTATTATTATTATTATTTATTGAATAGAATTGCACCACTGGCAGGATTAACACCTCTGCTGTGCTTCACTTATTTAAACCTCTGTACTCCCCCTGAAACCCTGGCAACCATTGATCTTAACATCACTCTAGTTTTGCCTTTTCCAGAATGTCTTATAATTGAAATCATATAGAATGCAGTCTTGAATTCTTTTCCGACTTGCTTCTTTCAGTTAACAGTGGGCATTTAAGATTTCTCCATGTCTTTTTGTGGTTTGATATCCTATTAATTTTACTGTTGAATTATAGTCCACAGTATGGATGTACAATTTGTTTATCCTTTTACCTACTGAAGGACATCTTAGTTATTTCCAGTTTTTGGCATTTATGATTAAAGTGGCAAAAACATCCGTGGATAGGCTTTTGTGTAGACATAACTTCTCAAATCACTTGATGAAATATTCAGGAGTAGAGAGGATGCATCATATGATGAGACTATATATAGCTATATAAGAAACTGCCAACTGTCTTCCAAAGTGGCTGTACCACCATTTTGTTCTCACCCTGGCAGATCAGATGGTAATGTACTCACTGCGTTTTTGTTTTACTGAAATAGTCTTAATTTCTCCTTCACTTTTGAGGATCATTTCACTGGATATAAAATACAATTCATGATGTATTTCACTCCCCCCTCTTCTTGTTTGCATGGCTTCTCATGAGAAGTTTACTGTAATTTTTACATATTTCCGTCACGGTGGATTTTGTTTTCTAGAATTTCCCTTTGATTCTTTTTGATAGGTTTCTCTTTTTGCTCACATTACACACTTGTATATATTTTCCAACAGGGTTCTTAACATAGTACTCATTTTAAATTTTAAATTATTTAAAATTTTGTCACAATTTCAACATCTGTATCATATCTGAATCTATTTCTTATATTTACTGTTCCTTCAAATTATTTTTTGTCCTCTCTTTCACATTGCCTTATTTTTTTGTTGTTGCAAGCCAGACATGATATACTAGATAACAAGAAATAAGATAAATATACTTTTAGTAAAAGTTTTTATATTTATTTGGCGAGGAGTTGGCCTTTCTTTAATGTTTGCTGTAGATATAGACACCAGAGGCCTCGAACTCCTCTCCTTTCTGTTTTTCTCTCCTCTGTTGACTTAGGGATTTCTTAGGTACCCCTGCATCTGCATTTGGCCACTCTTTCACCTCCATTAATTCATCGATTCTAGACTTCTGTTGATGAGGTGGTAAGGGGAGAGGAGGGAAAATATTCTATACTTTTATAGAAAAAATTTCCATATCCACTGAGCTTTAGTTTATAAGCTGTGACCTTCAGTGTTTTTTAACATTTTTTTTTTTTCCTTTTTAGGTGATACATAAAAAGCTTGAGAGCACTAGGGTGGGAGAATAGCTGACTTTCAAGTCCTGTAATGCACTGATAAAGTCTTTTTCCCTGGAGAGTCTGTCATTTTATGGAGAGTTCTCTGGTAGTATTTCACAGTAATTACTCTTCCTCTTCCCCTACTAGGGCCATGATGAGATTTTTATTGGCTTTTCACTGTGAGAACCTGGTAAGGTACCAGAAGGTAAAACCCACAGAAATCTGAGCATGTTACTTTAAGACTGTCTCCAAAATTTTTCACTCTCAGCTTATTCCACAATTATTTTCTGGCATTTTGTCAAAATCACCATGTAAATGTTCTTCCCAGTCTAGGTTCCAAAGGATTCTTCTCCAGGTAACCAGTTCTAAGCTGTGACTTTCTAGATACCTTTTTCTACAGATTTGGGGATGGTAGTTTTCCTTGTTACCTCAATTCTATCACGACCCTGAGAAATTCATTGATTTTCAGCTTATTCAGCTTTTTCTTGAAAGACTGGATGTAAAACTTCCGAGCTCTTTATATATAGGACATTAAAGTGGAATTCAGAGAATCCAATAATTTCTTAAAGGGCTTACTTATTATTTTTAAAGTTTGAGTATAGTTGACACACAATGTTGCATTAGTTTCAGGTGTGCAACATAGTGATTCAACAACTCCATATGCTATTTTATGCTCGCCACAAGCGTAGATACCATCTGCCACCATATGACACTATTACAATACCATTGACTATATTCCTAATGCTGTGTTTTTATCCCCAAGACATATTCATTCCATAACTGGAAACCGGTAATCCCCACTCCTCTTCACCCATTCTGCACATCCCCCCACATCACTCTCCCCTCTGGCAAACATCAGTTTGGTCTCTGTATTTACAGGTCTGATTCTGGTTACTGTTTGTTTTGTTTATTAATTTGTTTTGTTTTTTAGCTTCCACATGTAAGTAAAATTATATGGTATTTGCTTTCTCAGTCTGGCTTATTTCATTTAGTATAATACCTTCTAGGTCCATCCATGTTGTCACAAGGGCAAGATCTCATTCTAAAAGGTTTTTTTGTTTTTAATTTCACCCTCAGTACAAAACTCTAAGTTATTGATAACTTACTTTATTATAAAGATGAGAAAAATAAGGCCCAGTTTTACTTTCCTACAATAAAACAGCTTGTAAAAAGTTGAGGTACATAAAACCAGTCTCCAGTGCTCAATCTCTCAACCATGACATTGCACTGCCTTTGAACTCCTTGACTCTTGCGTATCTCAAGAGTCATTTTCACTTATAAGCACTTAAATCAGAAGGACAGAATAAAATTCATTGAGACTACATGTAATTTCTACACTGGACAATTTAAAACACTATTACTCTTCTAAATTGAGTATCCCATGCCATGGACTATTATGTCATGCATTTAACACTGTTGAGGAAGTTTCTATTGTTGAAAATATCATCTGACTTCTGAATCTGTTTAGTAAATTCTATATATTTTGTTCCAAGAAAAGAGGTGCATGAACATGCATATAGTTAGCTCTTTGTAAAATATAGACACAAGAGAATTTAGGATGTTGTGATGTAACAGTGTATAATTAACTCACCAATATTTCAGCATTTTGAATAAACAAAAAAGGAAGAAACTGCTCTTTTCAGGGTCTAGTCAATGGGTACCTCATTTAACAATTTTCTGTTCTAGACCATCATTCAGATGTTCATATGGCGAATTGAAGGTTAAATAAGGTTAAAATAGTCTCAAGACTCTGAGGGACTTTATTTTGCAATCACTCTTTTATAGTGCCAAATGAAAAGGAAAAGTGAAAACATACTGATTTATCAGAGAATATTTTAATGAATATGAGAACACAAATATAAAAAGATCAATCAGAAAAAAATGGCAAAAAAAAACCCTGACCTTCAAAATTTATTCACAATGAAGAGAAAAGGGGGAATAAGGTAACTGAACATATTAAAAATAAACAAAACCCTGATATTTACTGATTACTTATGAGCTATAATTTCCTTATAGTTAAATTTTGTTTGAAAGGTACTGAAGGAAAAAAATTCCCAAACATAAAAATGCAATATATAATATATTATATATATGTTATATTATATATTATAATATATAATATAAATTATATATTTATATATATATATAGAAAACAGTAATGGATATAAATGCAATATTTGAAGTAAAATGAAGGAAGCATATCTCAATATTGAAGCTAAGAAAGTAAGTACTAGACTTTCTTTTCAAGTATAAAATATCCACTATAAAGGGCTGAATAAGATTAGCAGTCTTGCCTCAAATAAATGAGTTTTATTTTGCCGGTTTTCATTTTAGTTAAGGTATACATGATTATTTACTTAGGCAAACTATTTAATTCCTTTTTAAATGATAATGAAATATTTCTTTCTACTTAGAAATAAAAAGATGTTTAGTCTTTTATTACTAAAGATTTACTTAATTATATCCAAATATAAACATTCAATATTGGCAGGTTATTATTAAGGTACTAATTTACTAATGCTGAGAAGATGGTACACTGTAATTTACAGAATAAATTATGACCTTTACACTTTATCATTGACATTTTAAAATAGAGTCTTATTTCCACACATACAGAGAACGCAAGTTACACAGCAAATGTGCCTTTGACACTGAGTTCATCATAGTAAGAAAAAGTGCTGCAGCAATGCATCTAGAATCTTTGCCTGAATTAAATTAAATAGAATAGAATGCTCTTTTGTGACATATTAGAAATACCCATCTATTGCATAGGCAGCATATTGTTTTAGATTCTTTGATCAAGGACATAATAATACAATAATTAAGATATTTGTCACTGGTAACATGGGTTGTAAAGCAAGAAGCAAGCAAACTAGTGTCTGAAACGAACCGATAATACTAAGTAGAGAGTATACCTTTGACAGATAAATAACAAATAACCAAATATTTCATCTGCCTTTACAATGTAAAGATTGCAATCAGTTTTTTTAAGAAAGTTAAACATTAATTTAATGAGAAGATACACTTCTACTGGACAACACAATATTTAAAAGTACGTTCTGAGGTCAGACTTTTTTCAAATATAGGCTCATGAACATATCACTAAATATATTTCTGCTTCAATGTCCCTTTTTATAAAATGGTGATCATGATAATGATGATAATAGCAATTATATACCTCTTATTGTATGTATTACATATTTTGATTTATATGTTTCTCTCCACAACTAATATTTCCAATATACAGATGAAGAAATGAAGTTAAAAAATATCTGATCAAAGATCACAGAGTCGATTATAAAAAAACAGGAAAGCCTCTCTCAATAAATATGATGATGTTTCAAATTTTCATGTATGGATATGTAGGAAATGGTTGGAGAAGTCAGAAGAGCCTGATTAAATGACGTCAGGGCAAAACCCAAACCAACCATTGTGGGCTGTCTGGATAACCAACCTGGTGAGGAAGGCATGATTGGAAGTGTCATGGGTCAGAAGCATGCGCTTAAGTGAAAAAACAGAATGAAAGGTTCAGAGCTATCTGGGTGGTAAAAGATTGGAAAGAGGTAGAATCTCTCCACAAAACTTCTGAAATATTAGTAAGGTGCCTTGAGTTTAACTTCTGTTTTTTTAGGGAAAATAATACTTATTCTCAAATGGATTTACTGGGTAGTATTAACATTAAAGCACATACTTCAGAACTGAAAACCTGGAACTTGAGGTTAAGAATTATCTGAAATTGTAAGGAAAACATGAGAATCATAAGATATGCAATTGGATGTTTGACACAATATTTTTCTAATATTCTGAAACAAACATTTGTGGGTTTTTTTTTTTTTATTAAAGATTTGGTTTTTTATTGGAGTGAGTGGGGGAAGGGCAGAGGGAGAGGGAGAGAGAGACTTTATCAGACTTTTTGCTTAGCCCAGAGCCTGATATAGGGCTGGATCTCACAACCCTGAATCACCATCTGAGCTGAAAGTAAGAGTTGGATGCTTAACTAGCTGTGCCACCCAGGTGCCCCTGAAACAAACATTTGTAATGTCACTACACAACCAGAGAATTTTTTTTAATGGAAATGATTATATCAATATGCTGGTACCTGCCACATAAAACGTGTTGATAATTATCAAATGACTAAAGAAAGAAAATATTATAATCTTAATTTTATAGATGACAAAACCAAAGCAAGATAGATTAAATAATGATTCCTAGGTCATACAGATCTTAAGTAGTTGGTACCAGGATGTCAATCCTGGCAGCCTGGCTCCAGAAACTGGTGTCTGCCACTAGCTACACAGTCTCACATGATATACTTACAGAGATTTGATAGGCAATATATTCATTCCACTAAATTTACTATAAAAATACAAAGCATTCTTACATAAAGTAATTTATGAAAAGAATCTTAGACATTAAGTCTTTTCCCATTCTGTCTGAATTCACAATTCAACATGGAATTTTGTTTCAATATTTTTCTTTAAACAATTTCTGATATATATAGGCTTGCGTGAGGTTTTCCTGCATATTGAGCAAAATATGGACTTTACTTCTCTGAGAGATAACCAAAATCATGGAAGCTTAAAGAAAATAGTATGTTTCTCTGCCATATAAAATTTTTGACACATAAATGACTCTGCTCTTCAAAGAGCAGACACCTTTGGCTAGTCGCCATTCATGATGTAGTTTTAGATGGCTCACCAGCATATATGTCCCAACAGGTCAGGGAAATACGATGTGAAAGCTACTTCCCAAGGGCATGACTTAGATGTTGCATACATCATTTCTGACAAAACCTTATTGGCAAAAATTTAGTCACATGACTCTATCAATTTGGTCTTCACACTGATAGCCACGAACACAGTGAAAATTCTATTCATGTGAGAGGCAACTACCAGTCTCTGCCACATCCTAAAATAGAAAAAGAGAAACGAGGCAACTAATCTTGGATCTTATTTATCTACTGAGACAGAGTTTTCTGGATACCAGATTGCTATAAAGGAGTTGGCAATCAAGCAGACATTGAAGTTTCTAGTCAGAGTTACAAACTATCACATATAGGACTCAAGACTGGAGCAGAACTATTCAAACTTCATATATCACATGCTACTGAATTGCTATATGAATGTATACCTTAAAGTTTGAGACTCACTGGCACATAACAAAAAGATTATAGGGCATCAATTAGTTTTTATAGATCTCTCAAAGATATTATTGTACACATTTCTCTGGCAGAAGAACAGATATTTGATGCTATTCATAGTTGTTAGAATACATCGGTCAACCTTTCTGACAACAGACCTGTAACTACCAGGAAAAATAACATAGAAGGGAAAATTCCATACATATATTTCATAATTCAGGGATTTTTTTTTTTTTTTTTTGGAGAAGCCATAATGGATGTCCCTATATGTATTTTGGAAAGGCTGGGAGTGTAATGAAAGATGCTGCAGGATCAATTTACAGCAAAATGTTACTGTTAGAAACTCAGTAGGGCATGACCCCAAATTCTTGCTATTCATGTGTGTTAGGATTAAAAGAAATGAAAATAATGATTTTCCTGACAGAAACATATGAAATAGCAGAACCTAGAGGTGTTTGATTTTGCTCATACATTGTAGCTAGGGTACCTGCAGAAGAATAAACGAAGGTGATTATTTTTGGTCAAAAGGATTACAAAATCAAGATCAATTATTGAACTGGTTTAACATCCATTAATTATTATACACACTTGAAATTCAGTACAAATGGAAGTGATGGGTCTCTCTAGGACTGTGGATCTCGAAATTTAGTTGCAAGACAAGTGGTAGTAGCATCCCTTGATAATTTGTTAGAAACACAAATTCTTAAACATCTGGCCAGACCTGTTGAATCAGAAATCCCGTAACTTAAAATTGGGCCCAGCAATCTGTGTTTTATTGTTTTCCAGGCAATTCTGATGCAACTAAAATACCAGAGCAACTCTTCTAGAACACCCACTCAGGCGTGAAGGGCATCAGGCCCTAATATATGTTGGGCAAATTAGGGAAGAACTAAGAGCTTAAAAAACAATCCACGAGAAAAGACCTTGAATGTCTTCACTTAATTTAGCTATATTATGTCCCAAACAATGTGATCATAGCTTTATTAAGTCTCTAAGATATAACTTTTTCCCATCCTCTATCGGCTAGGAAGACATACTTAAAGATCTCTTTAATAAATCCAAATTCCTAAATCCAAACAACATGACTGTTAAGGATGCATCTTACTTCAGGAATGTAAAAATATCTGTAATTTTTAGTATACCATATTTTGGACCACAATTTATTAGTTTCCAACACAATGGTTCTTCTTAACTGATCCAGATTTGAATATTTTTCAAGCATATAAACATTATTATAGTTATTTTAAAAACCGTCAGAAAATTAAAGGACAAATTAAATTGGTCTCATTTAGTTATGATCTAATCTTTCTTATTTCCTACCTTCTATTAAGTTTGGGCTTTATCTATACCTCAAGGAACTACAAAAAGTACAAAGGTAGGTTTCTTAGTTTAAGACTTTTCTTGAGGTAGGAATTTATCACTAGGAACTTTTTATAGAACTTCCCTAGAACTGCTTTTGTTGCATCCCACAAATTTTGGTAGGTTCTATTTCCATTTTTGTTTGTCTCAAGGTATTTTTTAAATTTGCCTTTTGATTTCTTCTTTGACCCACTGAATGTTCAGTAGCACGTTGTTTAATCTCCACATACTTGTGAGTTTCCCAGTCTTCTTCACATATGTTAGGTAACTATTGAGAGGAAGTATATTCTGTTGCTTTTGGATGTAATATTCTGAATATATCTATTGGGTTCATCTTGCCTAACATGTCCTTTACGGCTGATGTTTCCTTATTGATTTTCTGTTTGGATGATCTGTCCACTGATGTTAGTAGGGTAGTAGTGTCCACTACTATCATTGTATTTCTGTCTGTCTTTCCCTTTAGGTTTCTTAATATTTGGTTTGTATATTTAGGTGTTCCTATGATGGATGAATACATATTTATAAATATTATATCCTATTGTTGAACTGACCTCTTGATCATTATGTAACGCCCATCTTTGTCTCTTATTATAGTCTTCCAGTTAAAGTCTATCTTATTTGATATAAGTATAGCTATGCTAGCTTTCTTTTATTTTCAATTACATGGAATAACATGTGTCTTCAATGTAAAGTTAGTCTCTAGACAACATATGGCTAGGTCTTGTTTTTTTATTCACTCAGCCACTCCATGTCTTTTATTGGTGAATTTCGTCAATTTACCTCTAAAGTAAGTCTTGATAAGTATGTAGTTACTGCCATTTTGTTCATTGTTTTCTGGTTGTTTTTGCAATTTTACTCTGTTCCTTTCCCTTCTCTTGCTCTCTTCCTTTATGGTTGGAAGACTTTCTTTAGTGACATGCTTATATTCCTTTAAAAAGCATTTTTAACTGGTCCAGGAAGAAGTGAATAGATATTTAGAGGACTAAGACTAAAAGGAAGGAAAATATTTTTCTTTTTTTTTTTAACATTTTCTTTTTAAAGATTTTATTTATTTATTCGACAGAGATAGAGAGAGCCAGCGAGGGAGAGAACACAAGCAGGGGGAGTGGGAGAGGAAGAAGCAGGCTCGTAGCGGGGGAGCCTGATGTGGGGCTCGATCCCACAATGCCGGGATCACTCCCTGAGCCAAAGGCAGACGTTTAACCGCTGTGCCACCCAGGCGCCCCAGGAAAATATTTTTCCTTATTTCTTCTCTTTATTCTATTTATTTTTTTCCAAAACCTCAACTTACCTAGTTTTTAATAAAAATATATTATGATATTTGACTTCTTTCCATGAAGGAATAGCAATAATGGTCAAGAGTTAAAATGAATAATTGACAGTGGAAAAGGTTGAAGATCATGTTTTAGGAAATTCTATAAAAAGAACTATGTATTTGAGATTGTGGGGAGGAAACAATTCTCAGACTTTACAGCATTTTTATATTCTCTTTTTCTGCCACACTATTTTCCCTTAAATTCAATTAATGCTTTTAATTATGGGACTTATTATAAAATATGTTATAGCTGAATTTTTGATATATATGTACATCTAAAAATATATATTATATAAAACATGTTATATAACGTGTTATATATAATATATATTAATAATTCTAAAAAAAAAGGAGAGTTATTTTTCTGAAAGAGAGATGGTGGCAAAGCCTGAGTCCATTCTCTTCTATCTTGCTCTCTAAAGATAACTTCAGATTTGGTAGATCCTTAGAGCTATGTTAATTATAGTTGAATATGACTGTATTGGAATAATAGAGATGGTCAATAAACTAATTAAATGTTTTTATAAAATATTTTTTATAAAAAGTTAAGTATTCTAATATTTATTTAAAATAACATATTCCATTTGTCTCTCTTATGCATAATTGTGTTACCCACTTTTACAAATTGACAATCATGCTAAAATTTGTAAAAATAACTGGTCCCATAAGGATAGCCCATAACTTCTTTTTTTTTTTTTTTATAGCACTCAAAATGTTGGGCCATGTTGGCACTCTCCTCACTCATCCCATATCACTCACTCCACATACACCAACAGACTGAACAGAAAGGATAGAGCTTTTTGGAATTCTACATTTCTAGCTCACTTCTCAATAAAAAAAAGCCCTGAAGTTTTTATGTCAGAAAAAAATTAAACTCAATTGAAAAGTTAAGAGATATAAAATATCATTCCATATGACCACAAGAAATATATCACCATGATTCTAATAGAGGTAAAGTGCCTAAAGAGCAAAATCTACAATTAAATTTGTAATGCTTAAGAATTCGTGGTGGATTTAAGAAGTTATTCTTTCATTGTTTGGCGATCCATCTGGAATACATTATATGGATATTCCCTAGTTGAGGCTGACAGATTTAACATTCTGTAAAGGTACTAATTGATATGTTAAGTTTTCATATATGAGTGAATATAAATAGAATCCTTGTCAAAAATTCTTTCAATAGAAGTGTTTAGGCTCTGAAAATGAAAAATAAGACTACCATTTTATATCCACTAGTTCAGTGAACATTAAAAAATATTAGCTATACCAAGCATTTGAGAGTATATAGTTCAAGGAGACTGATATTAATTGCTGGAAGAACTAATATAGTAGCCTTTACTAAAAACAAAATCCATAATTTTGTAATATAATCTTAACATACCAAAAACCACAAAACACTACTTTAAGGTCTATTTTAAAAAGAAACTTTGCATATGAACACTAACAAAAGGTGCCAGAATAGTCATAAAAAGCAACGTCTGTAATAGGGAAAACTAAGAAACACCCCAAATATGCATATACAAGATAATGATTAAATAAAGAACAGTATATTTGTTCAATGAGATATTATACAGAGAAAATAAATGTATTATACACAGAAAATAATTTGCACTTTCACAACACAATACAAATTCTTATTAGATACTTAAATGACAAGGTCCTTGAACACTACATATAGTACGAGAGACTAGCATTACTTAAAAAAAAATAAGAAACATTAATTTATGCATAAGCACATATGAGATTAAAATATGTAAGATAAAAGAAGATAGTAAGCAAAACTACTCATGATAGTGGACGGAATGTGAGAGGAACTGATGTGAGTGATTGGGTCATGTGTGCTAATTATACTATAATTCTTTATAAATCACAAATATTTTTTCATATGTATCAAATATTATGTGTTACAAGTATAATAAAACTCTGAGAATATAGTAATTAGAAGTTAATTTTTTTCTACAGTAAATTGGGGGAAATTGAAATTCTAGTTTTCCTTCTGGAGAGTAATAAACCCTGGGATAAAAGACCTAAACATAATGGCAATATAAAAATCAAATCCTGAATGGAGAAGGTTCTGAAAAATAGGTTACATTATCTTCCTCTAATTCCCAAATATATTTATAAATTCTATTATCCACAATGCCTTCTGTGAATATGAGATTTTTGGAAAATAAGAGGCATGATGACAAATTAAAAATCAGGAAAAGGCTAATTACTAGCTTGATGCAATATATATATATTCTTTTTCTTTTCGTCTTTCTTTTTCTTTGTATCAACAGCTTTTTTTCAAAGAGCACTAGCATGTGGGTTACAGATTATTTGAACGACAAACATACTTTGGAAATGACAGATTTTGTATTGCTCTTGTTACTGGGTCACTTGGTTCCTGTCCCAGATGTACCAAACAACTGGAGACCCAAGATCAGAAGGGGAAGATAGTTTACTGAGTAGATAAGTACAGTACACTTTCAGGAGAGAAAGTGGGCCATTGCTGGAGCAAGAGTGGCAATGGCACCTAGAAGGTTTAGCTGCATCCTTTTAGCTCTTATAAGTCCCCTTGAAACTTTTGAACCTGCTCTGTGGCTAGGCCTTTCCTGTTCTGTTGGCCCTAAGAGGTGGCTTGGAAGCTGTGGCTGTTAACCTTCGGGAGTGGCTCGGAGGGTATGGCCAGCATCTGCTTTATCTCCCCTCGCACAGGCCTAACTAACTGCCTAACACTGTGGTGAGATTTGAGAACTTATCTTTGCAGAGATTTCAGGGTAGTATAGGGAAGCTGGAGACCTTGCCCTCTCTCCTGAATAGATCTGTTTACATTCTACAGTGAAGATGTCTCTCTCTTCACAGAATAGGAGTATAAATGCGTTATCTGCCCCATATAAACTCTATTTCCATAATTCCAGGATTCCTCTCCTGTAGTGTGCCAACACAGGTGACATCTGGCTCACATCATACTGCACAGTAGAGGCTTGAGATATGGAAAGTTAGCACTATGAAATTGTTATGGCTGCTGTTATTGCTCTAAGTAACAATAATAAAAAATCTGATCTCTGACCCAGGGACTCAGTGTTTGTGTATACATATCTCTGTACATATACACATTTATCTGTCAGTCTGTCAATTTTTGCTGATGTAACCAATAATCACTTAGTGACTTAAAATACACCTATTGAAATTCTGTGTGTCAGAAGTCTAATGAGGCTAAAATGAAAATTACTGACACATCTGCACTCTCTTCTGGAGACTCTGTGAGAATCCCTTTTATTTGCATTTTCCAGCTTCTAGAAGACACTCATATTCTTGGATTTATGGTCTCCTTCCTCTGTCATCAAAGCAGGCAACATTACAATGTCTCTGACACTTCTTTAGATTGGGCCCAAACTGATAATCCAGGAATATACTTTAACTTAATTACGTATCTACAAAGCCCTTTTGTGATATAAGGTAACACACAGCAAGTTATGGGAATTAGGATGTGGACGTATTTGGTGGGGCTATTATTCTATTACCATCAAAGGGACAGAGGGAGGAGGTAAGAAAGGAAGTGAGATAAAATCTTCACAGATTTGAGATTAACAAATACCACTTTTAAATTATCCCAGACAGGGAAAAAAAGGGAGCATACAACACTTAGAGGGAGGTGCAAGAGACAGAAAATATTCCTGGTGACTGAAATAAAGAACTTGTATAACTCTGAATACATTGTACCACCCTGCCCACCACTGACGTTCCTGTTTGCAGAATGCACTGCTGACCAATGGATACAAGAATGGTCACCCTGTTTATTTTCACCAGCAATCATTAGAAAGTTCTCATAAAATCATGGGTGATTTCTACTGATTTCTACTATTTTTGGCTTTTCTAAACACAGTAGTCTGCCACTTGGAAAGCCCTGGTATAGTTATTCTTTAAATCAGTGCCTTCTTCTATTGGAAAAGAAAGAGCAGCATGGGTAGATTTCTGTCATTCTCCCTCAAGCCCCATTAGGGTCAGCTACTAGATTTCCACTTTGATGGATTTCAGTCCTTGAAGTTACACAACTAACTTAAAAGAACATTATAGCAGAGTAAGGAAAAATACTAGTGAGATGAAAATGTCTTCATGTATCTATTAGAAAATACCTGTTTTTCTTTTGTAGGATCATTGTGCAACTTCATCCATCTATTTCAAAAACTCTGATTTTTGGGTGCCTGGGTGGCTCAGTCATTAAGCATCTGCCTTTGGCCCGGGGCGTGATCCCAGGGTCCTGGGATCGAGCCCCGCAGCCTGCTTCTTCCTCTCCCACTCCCCCTGCTTGTGTTCCCTCTCTCATTGGCTGTGTCTCTCTCTGTCAAATAAATAAAAGCTTAAAAAAACAAAACAAAACTCTGATTTTTTTGTTTACAGAATTATATCAAGTACAACTGCTTTATAATCCCTCACTAGGTCAATTCCTTCTATTTTACTTCCAAATAGATCTTTACATGCTATTTCTAAATAGAATATATTAGAGTCATTTACTTATTTGATTAGATTTTATTCCAATAGATTGGAAATTTCAAGAAGGCAGATTCTATATTTCATTTTGTTATCATTGTATTTTCAACAGTGAATTTGCAATAAACAATTTGTTAATTCATAATGCAATAATGGAAATGCTTCAAAATATGATAGTATAAATGATAAAAGTGGAAAATTATAAAATTAATAAGTAAATTTGTATGTAAGTATTTTAGAAAATTGCAGTAAGTAATTTAAAAGGTACAAAAATAAAATACAGAAGTGATTTTTAAGAAATATGATCAAAAAAACAAAAACAAAACAAACAAAAAAAAAACAAAAAAACAAAAACAAAAACAAAAAAAATATGAAAGTGAAAGAATATGTAAAATTTTATTAAAAATGTTTGATAAAATGGAATTATTTATGGAGTTCTGTCTTGTATTTGTGTTGCCTACTGTTTTCATTGCAATAGTGGAGATAGTGAGAATTTTATTATTTTCCTAAAATTAGCAGCGAATCCTCTCATTTTTCACAAACCAATTCACTCGCTCCGAAATATTCAAAAGGAAGGAAGGAAAGAGAAATTAGGGGAAACACTTTCTACAGGAGAAGCCATTTCATTCACATAGTTGAAAGATTGAGGATCACTATTTTGCAAATTTTAATGCAATAACTAGTGCAATGATTATAAATGGAAGCAAATAGCACAAATAGAAAGATACTGGGCATAGATTATTCACATTGTTTAAAAGTATCATCTCACAAATTATTTTATAACAAGGAAAATTTACACACACACACACACACACACACACACACACACTGAAGAGGATCAGACACCACTTTTATCCAGTGGAAAGATTAGCCTCACCTTTTGAATATAAACTGGCATCATGTGCCAGCTGGTATGATGCAATAACAATTAAGAAAATTTGTTAGTTACTGCCACCAAATGTATAAAAAAGACTAAGCATAGGAAAACATTCAGATATTTTTGAAAGTAAGACATTCTACAAAGAAAAAAAAACACAAAAAGGTCACTATCATGAAAACAAACAAAAATACCAGTGCGTCCTTTCTAATTAAAGAAGATTAAAGAGATACACCAACACAATCAGTAACTTTAAGTATTCCTTGGATAGGGAATAAATATATTTATTAAGAAGTTGAGTCCGTAGTTAAATTTTTCCAATAAATCTCCAAGCCAATACGGCTTTACTGTTGAATTCCAACAAACAATTAAAACAGAAATAATGCCAAGCGTACACTCACAAATTGACACACACAATTACATACTGATTTACACAACTATTCACATATAACTAAAATTCAGGTAAGTTTTTAGAGCCACAAGGAGAGGTAACAGCCTACCAAAAGTGGGGTTTCTGCCATGTTTCTGGCCCCCGTTCTCTCACTTTTTTCTTTTTATTCAATCCTCTTTCCTTGGTCCTCCTCCCTCTTAGAAGAAATCCAGTTTGTCTTTATGTTTGTTGCTGTTGTTTTGTTAGTTTGTTACCACTGTGAAATCATTAGGAGAATGACTTAATAATCATTCTTGCTGCCTTGAGCATATCTTTAAAATCTTCACTCTCTTTTACAATCCTTTTATCAGATCATCCCTTCAAATAAATGCATGAAATTCTGTACATATCAAAATCTCCGTCTCAGCTAGATATCTTATTACAATTATCAGACTGAGAGAGGGGGAAGGAAGGAGGAAGGAGGAGAGAGAAACGGGTTTGATGTTTTGCCACTTTATCTTTGCAAATCAAATGCATCTGACATGAATTTATTATCTTCCACTACTTAGTAAAGATACAAAAAGAAAACATACCTTCAATAAGGATTTTTAAAACTCTTATAAATTTTACATGAAATATATTAATATTATGCATATTATGATATATTCAGATTTAATTATACTCATCTGCTTTAGATTTTTATGTATTCTTAATCTTTGATGTTCTTTCTGGGTAACAACTGAAAAATTAGTATATTCTTACTTGTTGCTTATGGAATTCTCTGTGAATATTAAGACAAATTAAATTCTTGTATCTATTTATTCAAAACACTATTCTTTTCTTACACAGGTTGTAACTCTTTTATTTCTCTGAGTTCTACTTTGACTAAATGGATAAACAATTATAACTATATTCTATGATAAGTGTTAAAACCATACAAAATATGACAAGATAAGACTTACTGAACGATTGAGGCTTGTAAAATTAACCTTGGGAATATTTGTTTTATGAATTCATAACAACTCCAGATGACTAATATGTCAAAGAATGGTAATGCTTAGATCCCTGGAGTCATAGATCTAACAAACAAAAATAGGTAATCATCTCTCTAATGTACTGATTTATGTTATCTGATTGCCTTGGAAGTTTAGCATTATTGAACAGTGTAGCTTATCCACTTCCGAATAAAGTGTTAAATTTAAAATAAAATTTCTCATGATATTAACAGAAAAATAAAACATAACAATAAAATCAATGTATATGTCAAATGTGATAATAACTTCAAGATTTACAAATAATAAAACATGTTATAGTCAGAAAATATACAGCTTTAACGAACAGGTACAAGTGGCCTGAATGGTTTTTCTATATTAAATTAAATCTCTTTCCTTTAAAAAGTCAACCTGCTATTGCTTCTTTTTGTAAAAAGAATGGAAATTCTCACCATAAGCTGTAAGACTCTTTGTGAGCTGAAACTTATTCTTTCAGTCTTTGTTAAATAAAAAAAGATTATGAAAATTTGGTTTTTCATGGTCCCAATTATATGACACTGTTTTGTGTATATATACACATTTCTATAGAAGCACTGTTCGCTATTCTCATTTATGTCCATGACATATTTATTTTCCTTATTTTGTTTGATTTTAAATAACTTAATGAAACTACTTCTTACTATAAACTTCTCAAAATAGTGAAGATTTCATTAATATGATTACTCTGTGCCATTATTCTGATTATTGACATACATTCTGGTAGTTCAATTTAATGAATTGTATGATTCTTTTCTATTCTTTGCTGAGTTTTTTTTCATGAACAGGTGTTAATAGTCTTTTTAAATCATTTTTATATTTAGATGATTTTTTTTGTAGTCTGTTACTCTCTGTTAATCTATTAATCTTCATCTCGTTTCACTACTTAGAATATAATCAATAATGAATATGTACTTGTTAAGTAAATATGTTAAACTGTTGACTCAGATTCATAGAAAATTTAAGTCAAGATATGAATGAATGAATCGATTTTTCATGATGAATTTTAATTATTTATTTTTAAAGACTTATTTATTTTAGAGAGAGAAAGTGAGAGAAACAGCATGGGTGGAAGGGGCAGAGGGAGAGAGAGAGAGAATCCCAAGCAGATTCTGCACTGAGTGAGCGCAGAGCTCGACATGGTGCTCCCATCCATATGTTTAGGATTTTTACCTGTATGTCTGTGAATGCAACTGTTTCATTGTTTATTTCCTTGTACATACTGTCCTAGTTTGTTTCTAGAATCAACTTCATACAACCTTTGCAAAGGATAATAAGGGTTAAGAGTATTTCTTTAAAAGGGCATGTTCTGAACTACATTAGGCCTTTCCTCCATTTTCAAAGATTTATTTTACTTCTTTTTCTGCTTCCTGAGGTTACAGAATATACACATACACATGCAGCAGAAGTAGGTTAATTTATCTGGGGATAATAAAGTTGTTATAACAGTGATTTGAGAACTTCAAACCCAAGATTCTCTTATAATTCAAGGCCACACTTATAAATTAGGCTGCTTTAAAGAGAACTTTTGGGAACACTGCAGATAAGGGAAGGGGACAGAAAAACTAAAAACACACTTTTTAAAATGGGCAGCAACACAAAAATCATTGGGGAATTCTTCGCCAAAACCAACTTTGACAAGCTGATTAGAAAAAAGAATCCTTAATTTTTGTTTTGTTACTTTTACCCCTAAATCTGCTCTCTCCTATCTTTGTTTTCTGAATGCCTCTCCCTCCCTCAAAAAACAAACAAACAAACAAACAAACAAACAAAGCCACTATTTTGGTTCATCACAATTCAGTAATTACTGGAAGAGGGGAGTCTTTGTCCCCAGCCAAAGGAGACAGATAGATAGATAGACAGATAGATAGATATATTTTATATAACTATAAGGATTCTTTTTAGAATGAGAAACTATAGGTGTGGCTAAAATTCTTTTTGCATTTAATCAACTTGTGCAATGAAGGATGGTTCTCGATTAAGAGTTCCCAAATCATAGTATACTTTGAACACTTCTCCACAGCACGATGGAGAGTTTTGTAGTACTTCTTTAGTACTTCCACCACTTTGTGGGATCTCAGGTATAGACATCTATCCTCCACTAGCAAATAAATCCATGGGCTCCACCCAGTATAGAGAACGTCAGTAAAGGCAGTAAAGGCGGTGGCTTTTTCCAGCTGCTCCATTGCCTTGTCGCTGCAGAAATCCACTAGTGCTGGACTTACAAAAGGTCCCCTTGGCCATGACTTCCCTAAGGAATCATCCTGGAGGTGAAGCCCCAGTGTCTGCCCATTCAGGACAGAAACCCCAGTTGTGAGTCTGTGTATTTTTATATTTTTCCTTCTCTATGAATACAGCTACTATTTTCCCTCAAGTATCCTTTTAGCTGGAACTTAATTTGATATACAAAAATAATTTTTTATTTTTTAAGCTTTCCAATTACAATTTGGTCTTTAATATTTCATTTACTTAGAAATACGACTTGCAAGTAATTCATAATTATTTACTTCTAAATTATTTGTTCTGTACAGCGAGGAAATATGATTTACAGAACACCAATTCTATAGAATTCATAGATTTATGGCCTCATATTTATCAATTTCTGTTACTGAATTACATGTGCTCAGAAAGATTCCTGATATTTTGGGTTCAAAATATTATGAATATCCTCCATATATTATATTGTTCAGATCTTCTATGTATTTCTATTATTTTCCTTTGTTTGGTATGTCATTTTCTGAAAGAGGTACTAAAATATACAATGACTGCTTTTAAGGTATGACCATTTTTATATTTCTTTATGTAGTTGTGGCAATATTCAATTATTGCATAATTTTATTCTGAAAAAATGAACTATTAAGAATTGAAAATTTCAACAGTACTAAAAAACCTACCCTTTCTCTCCTAATATCTCTTTTATTAAGTCTATTACATCTAGTATTAACTTAGTTACCCAGCACTAATTTGGTAAGAATTTGTTACATAGTTTCCCTTTTCCATTTTCTTGAAAATTTCTCTTTCTTTACACTTAATTCAAAAGAATGAGGCCTCCATTATGATTCCTGTGATAATCCTTGTACCACTGAAATAAGAACAGCAACTGCTTATAACATCCAGATTTTTCCTTACGTGAGAGAAATAATTAGGTGTGTAAGCCACTGTATTTAGCTGCCCACACATCTGAAAGCAACTGCTAATCTACAAACCGTCTTGGTATGGACTGGAGTAACACCTGATGTGCTTTGGTAGAAGTGAGCCTCAATTTCTCCATGTAAAAATTAGGTAATGGGGCGCCTGGCTGGCTCAGTCAGTAGAGCATGTAACTCTTGATTTCAGGGTTGTGAGTCTGAGCCCCACACTGGGTGAAAAGATAACTAAAAAAAAATAAAGTTTTTAAAATTAATAAAGAACAAATTAAAAGAAATAAATAAAAGTTAAGTACTGTGATTTGTATCATATTTATCAGTTGCTTTGAACTGAGGACAGGTATAAAGACACCTGCAGAATTTTTGTGTAGTTTCCCCAATTCCTGAATTCCTTATTAAGAATCTTTAATTAATGGGGTAAATATCAGTATAATTTTATAGTTGCCCACAGATAATTATGATGAGAAATTCTAATTATGTATCACCAGAATAAGCAAACTAGTACAGCTGTTCTGATTTAATTATTTTCTTATTCTCTCTGCTTCATGAAGAACAGTCAAATTGAATAGGATCAAGCAGTCAAAGTAGTAGAGGACCATAAGATTGGGAACAGAGTGGGTTGGCCAATGTGATTAGACCTTCTCTCTTTGCTTTTTGGCACCTATCAATTTAGGCTCCTATGCTCTCACAGAGACTGGGAGATAGGGTCTTTCTCTTTCTTGATGCATGCATTTCAAAGGGATGCCTCCAAGATTCTTGACAATGACATCCCTGTGGTGTAGAACTGGCAAGAGGCTAAGAGAACATTTACAACCCAAACATTTCTAAAGTAAATGCTCTAAAGAAAAGGGATGTCAGGGGCCTAGAGTCTGGAAGAAACCTATCTTAAGTATAGTTAACCTGAGGGAAACATTAAGGGTGTCTTGGTGATTATATAAATATATAGAGTTAATTTCAAGCAAGCAATTATTACAGACTGAATTTCATTTTTTTAAAGATTTATTTACTTATTTTAGAGAGACAGTGCAAGGGGTGGGGGAGTGGCAAAGGGAGAGGGAGAGAGAAGCTTCAGTAGACTCTGTGCTGAGTGGAGTGTGGAGGCTCGATCGCATGACCCTGATGATCACAGCCAAAATCAAGGGTCAGATGCTTAAACCGACTGCACCACCCAGGCACCCCTCTATTTTTTTTTAAATATTAGTTCACAGATATTTTTTAAGAGGGCTAATATCCCACTATAAGCAAATTGGAAAATGGTGACATGATTTATATGGTTATTGATAAAATGTTACAGATCCTATCTATGCAAAGGGGACAATTATTATCTTTCTTCCAGAAATAGCTTTAAAATACAAAGCTTAATAATACCGAAGTAAAAAAACTCTGAACTAATTTTCATTTCTAGTACAACATTAAACCTTATCTATTGTGAAAAAATTGGTAATCCTTCTCAATAGCACTTTTTTTACAACTCCTATGTGATTTCTCATTTTTTCTCATTATCTATATAATTATCCTTTGTATTAAAAGCAAACAAACATACATGCAAGGAAAAACGAGAGATAAAGTTGGAAATGAGCACACTTGAGAAGAGAGCATTAATATATTGCTTATGTGGAGATGAATTTAAAAAACACATTTATTTCTTAATTCTTGCACAGTCTGCTAGATTCTAGCAACAATTTGAAAGAAAAATTTCAATCTTGAACAGTGGCAAATTCATATATATATTCATTTAAGAAGAGGACTCGTTACATGCAATATACACAATCTGTGCTCTCTCATGTGTTGAAAAAGAATTTACTTGCTAGACATGTTTTATAAGGAAAGTTGAAAATATAACTATTGAAATTGGAAATATTTTCAATAAGAACTTTGCATGTCAATGAATATACATAAAAGGAAAATATCTTTAAAGATATAACACGTAGGGCTAATAGAGAAATACAGTGTATAAATATGTCTTAAGATGTTTTGTCTCTTAAAGATATCTCTCATACTCAGAGAACAAATATTTGTTGTTATAAATTTTAAAGTGGAAGATGGATTAAAAGTAAAGGTTATACTTATTATGCTCCTGTTTAATATTATTACTAAACATAAACAATAACCCACAAAATGAACTAACTATAAATCTTAAGGATATTCACTAAATGTAGTACAGAATAAACACTTCCTTACTCAGCTCTAATATTTATCCAATGACCTCACTTATTCTGTTTTCCAAGTAGGAAATAAATATACTCTGAAATATATTTTTATGAATATATGGCCTAAAAATTTTCATTAAAATATTTTCTGGGGCACCTGGGTGGCTCAGTCGGTTAAGCATCTGCCTTCAGCTCAGGTCATGATCTCAGAGTCTCTGGATCCAGCCCCCTATCAGGCTCCCTGCTGAGCAGGGAGTTGGTTTCTCCCTCTGCCCTTCATCCTGCTCATGTTCTAGCTCTTGCTCTCTCTCAAATAAATAAAATATATTTTCTGAATTGGACTTAAAAATTTTAGGAGCATTAGATTCAGTCTTAAGTGTTCTAATAAGAATATAAGCATGGATAGTAAAGGGATTGCCAACATTTACAAGGAAGAATTAAGGAAAATTACATGGCAAATTATTAAGTAAAATTATGAAGTGATAATTTACTGAGGAAAAATTACCAATGTAGTCACAGAAATATGTACATAAATGAGTGTAAGAATAAATGCAGAAAAAATGGTATGTTTATAAAATTGCCGGAAATAAAGGTGCCAACATCAGATGATTCCACAACTGCAAAAAAAATCAAGTTACGGATAATGACAAAACAGATGACAAAAACTTCATACTACATATTTTAAGAAATGAACTGCCTAATCTAGAAAACTAGTACAAAATATTTTATACTAACATAGCTATAAGCAAAACAAATCTAACAATACTTTAAAAGCATGGTATTCTATGAAGCAGAAGGGTAACTTTCTGAATTCAAAGTTCAAGGTCACAATATCCATTAATTCTTTTATCAGTATAATATTTAGTAAGTATACTGAAAGAAAATGCACATGAAAAATTACTTTATAAAATTATTTAAATTCACACTGAATAACAATATGGAATAATATGTGCAGATTAATGTAAAATATCCCTATTTTTTAAAGAAAATATAATGGAAATACACAATTACCACAGCTAGAAAAACTATAAACCATTATTTACCACCTTGTAGGTAAATATGAGATTTTTTCCCTAGTAACTCCATTCTTGATTGTCAGGTCCAGACCAAAAATGGCCATAGTGTAAGGCATGAATTTATCTTCTCTTTCCTTTAGCAAGGAAAATTAGGCTTTTGTCACGGCTTATGTGCTTAACCTATCAACAACATAGACAAACCTGTGCTGCTGACATGACACCAACCCCCGGTTGATAAGTTACCTTGTTAGCGGCTAGTTGATTCTCTTGGATTTGCCTTCTCTGCTTAATGTTTCTATCAACACTTCTGTTTCTTGGTTGACAAAATTCCTTATTGACTGCCAAAGTAATAACCCATACAAAACCTTTTTACCTTCTATACCCAATATTTTGGGCTTGATGAATTTGGGTATTTTAGGACAAATGCATCCACTAAAAAACATAATTATAGTTCTGATTAACTAGAAGCCAAGACTACTCCATGAAGCTCTTAGGTTTCTGGATTTCTCATGCAGCTGACATATTGAGAAGCAAACTGGTGACTTGTGTAGATAGAATAATTAATTTCCTTTATCATGTTGTTTTGCTGAACTATAATTGGAACAGGGAGGACTATTTTGAAAACTGAAATTTGCTTTAGTTTTTCTCTTAAGTACTACAGTAATTCAGGACAATGAAAACTACGGTAATATGATAAAGATAACATTACTAAGTCTTCAGATATTGCAACAATAAATGATGGGATTTCTGCCTTTATAACTAATTTGCTACCTGAGGGCAGGAGAATATCTAACGGAGATAGAACAAGTTCATTTTGATTTTTTTTTTTAATATTTTATTTATTTATTTAACAGAGATACAGACAGCCAGCAAAAGAGGGAACACAGCAGGGGGAGTGGGAGAGGAAGAAGCAGGCTCATAGCGGAGGAGCCTGATGTGGGGCTCGATCCCATAACTCCGGGATCACGCCCTGAGCCAAAGGCAGACGCTTAACCACTGTGCCACCCAGGCACCCACAAGTTCATTTTGATTAAAAACACAGAGTTGTGACAAGCTTTCAGATGAGTATGCAATATTTGTGTTGTACACCATTACTAAGTATCTTCACCCTCCTATTTATTTGTTTATTTTTGCAACCCTATTTGAAGAACACAGTGATGGCTAGTATGTTAGGTTTTAGATTGGAGTAAGACTTGATTGCTAGCCACCTGTCAGTGAGAAGATTGATGATGATGGATCTTTGTGAATTCTGATCATTGGGAACACATTATATTTACCTGAACTAAAAACAGAGAGGATGATAAAGGGAAAAGGGAGTGATTTTGCCAGAGATATTCCATTTGACTTTGCTATACCCACTCTTCTCTGTCGTCATTCCTGCTCTCTTCTGCAGAAAACTGACTTGTATGAAACATATCGATGTGTCCCCATGCTTTTTGATTTCACTTGGTGTTAACCAATAGAGAATTGCAGGGGAGCATTAGAAAAGAGGAGGGAGAGAGAGATCAGTGCATTGATTTTCCTTGTTTCCTTACAAAATAAGTGTTAAATAATTATGTATTGATTAATTGAGCAAATAAAATGTAGGCAAATTATGAAATATTCTTATATCCGTGGTTGTTTACTTCAAATCTTTTCATTAAAAAATAAAGAATATGTACTTAAGAAAAGCATTGTTTATAAATAACCAATAATTTGAGTCATAATTTATTTTCATATTCATGCTAAAATCCATCAATCCATCAAGATAATGTTTGACTATGAAATGAGAAGCATTGGTTTATCTTTGATTTCCTTTTAAAAAAAATGGTTACAGAGCCAGGAAACTACTCCCAATAAAACCAATTACTCACAAATCCTTCTCATTATGCTTGTCACCTGATGCATTTTAATCTAAACAATATTTTAAGAATGCCTTAAACCTTTGCTCCAATAGGGAAAACTATCAATAATGATTTAGTTTGCTTTTTGTTATTTTCCTGATAAACTACTCTGCTTTTCTTATAAGAAAAATGGAGGTAACATAGTAAGAAAATGACAGAAATACAAAAAATTCATCCCGAAATACCTTGGGCAAAGAGTAAAATATAAGGTTCATTTAACAATGACTACGGGATATGTGTCTGGACTTCTGAAACAATTGGGACCAGTAGTTGAATGTTGACAATAATTTACCTTTCAATTCCACCTTTTCTTTCTGTGTTTGCTTTCTTTCTTTCGGACAAGCTATTTCCATGTGGTCTGAACACAGCCAGCCATGAGTAGTTCTTAAAGAGAAAGCCTTTATTATTTATTTCTGGGATGATCAACTATAGGGAGATATCCATAGTAATAATGTAAAGCCACTGTTAGAAACTTATGGTTGGCATAGGGAGGTGGATTGGAAAGGGGGAGTCATTGTTCTTAAAAGAAATGAAGGTTCTGCCCTCAGATAAAAGGAAAACTGCCAGAAACAGTCAGTGGACATTCAACAAAGAATAAAAGGTAGAAAATAAGCTCAGCATATATTTTTACCAAAATAAAAAGTTTTAAATATAGGAGAATTACTATCTCTACACAATATAATTCTCAGCACACTGGTGTTTTGTACACATAGACATTTAGGACACTTTCAATTATTATCTGTTAAGTGTCTTCACAGCATAAATGTTTTTATGTTGTTGTGAGGAAAGTGGTAAAGATTAAAGATGAATGCAGTGATCTGTGCAACAGGGTGTGCGCAATTCATAAATCCACTAGGAAAAGTGACTGTCACGTCAAAAAATAGACTGAAAATAAAAAACTGCTTTACAGAGAAGCATGTTTGCCCTTTGCTTTACCAGCGTTATTATAACACACTCAGAAAGAAAACGTTTTGTTTTGAAATCTTCCTCTGATACACTTGTAGGTCCTGCTGGTATCAGAAAAAGGTTATACCTTTTTCTTCATAGAATTGAGACTTGGCAACAAAACTACCCCACTTATCTATGATTTTACTTTGTAAGAACTTCTAAGATTTTAAGGGTGTAAAGAGAGAATCATTCTTAATGATGCAACCATGAGTAGGGTTGAGTTACCCAGTTGAATTATAATTCTGACTCGTTTCATTGGGTAAACTCCTCAGTTTGTAGCCAAATGTTCAGTCAAGAGATGATCTATTTTCCCTTCACTAAATCCCTATCCTTAAAAAACTACAACTTTATGCACTCATTGTTCCTTAACTTTCCCTTTAGGCTTCTGGTAACAGCTTTCACGTGGGATAAACCATGACACCGAAAATATGCCAGGGTGTTGCTCTACTTTTTTTTAGACAATCAGAGAATTACGTTCTTTTTATAATCACTGAGTTCCAGCGCATTGTGGCTTTTTTGCAGAGTCAAGCATTCATATCATATATAGAGTATTTTAAAAGAATTGCATAAATTTTAATTTCTAAGCAGCTTATTTAAAAAGTTGATTATATATTCCATATGAATGTTCTAATAAATAATACTGAAGTACCCAATATACATAACAAAAATACAGCATCCAAACAGGCACCCCCAGAGAGACTAAAAAAATTTTTAAAGTAAAAATAAACAGAAGAAAGGCAATACAATTGAACACACCTTAATATTTCCCATGAAATTTGGTAAATGGGAAAATAATTTTCAACAAAAGATATCAATTAGATCAATATAAATACATATATGTTGTAAGAATCTGAAATGTAAAATTTTTAGAGAGATTTTTGTCTCTTTTACATGACTTTAAATAATTTATGATAACGTTTAATCATGTGTGTTCATATCACTTTTGACAATTTTAGTGAGTTGAATTGTGATATTCTTACAAACCAAAGAACACCAAGGATTGCCAGCAACCATCAGAGGCCTAGAAGAGGCAAGGAAAGATCTGCCCTTAAAGTCCTTAGAGCAAGTGTAACACTGCTGAAAATATGATTTCTGAAATCTAGCCTCTAGAAATGTGACACAGTAAGTTTCTGTTGTTGTGTTTGTTGTAATTTTTTTTTTTTTTTTGGCAGCCCTAGTAAACTAATACAGCCGTCACTATGAGGCCTGAAAATAAACATAGATAAAATAACTATTTGGGGGGAAACACACTGCAAGTTATGTTAAGCAGTGATAAATTTTACTCATATAAGTTCAATACAGAGGAAAATGTGAAGATAGCACTAACAGATATGCTTTGTGTGTGGGTATGCATGTATGTATGTGTATTTTGAAAGACAGATTCATGCACTCGGGTCATTTGTGGTGACTTTGATTTGACATGAAAAATGAAAGAAAGAAGAAGTGTCAAGGGTTCATACAGAAAAATATAATGTTTCACTTACTGTTTAATATGTAGATATTTGCAAGCCAGTTGTTAACATTTTAAGCTTTGATTTTTCAATGCACATCCAATGAATAACTTATAGCTGATTCAAAGTAATATCTCAATGCACACCTGTGGACTTACATATATAGTAGTTACTAAAATAAGTAAATTGTGTTAAGAATTCAAATGGAATAATATTAACAAAGGCAGTTATGCGATACCCTTCTTGCACAAATTAAAAAAAAAAAAAAAGCAAAGCTGCTATCAAAGTTCCAATAAAGCAAAGTTTATTAAGCCATCTCTTAATTCCCCCAATCAAGGACTATGATTTCTCTTTTCTCTACATTCTAATAGCATAATTACACTTATTCAAGTGAGACTTGTTCTTGCCCATTGTTACTTGCACATAACACACTTAATTACTTAGATTATCTCTGCCTCTGGAATTTAACATTTTAAAACCAATTCATGTCTTCATTACTGATAAATTCACAAAAGCAGATCATATAACTTGTGCTCAATGTACTATTAATTGGATAACTTTTATAGCCACCTTTACAATCAATACATATTGCAGATATCTCTTGTGCCATATACGGTAGTCCCCACTTACGCATGGGGGTTACCCTCCAAATCCTCAGAGAATGCTTCAAACCCTACGTATACTATGTTTTTTTCTATACATACATACCCATGATAAAGTTTAATTTATAAATTAATCAGAATAAGAGATTAACAACAATAAATAAAATAGAACTAACTATACTGTAATAGAAGTTTCTCTCTCTGAAAATATTTTATTATACTGTACTCACCTTTCTTCTTGTGATGATGTGAGATGAAAAATGCTTACCTGATGAAGTGAGGTGAAGTGAGTAACACAGGCATGGCGACAAAGCCTTAGGCTACTGTTAACCTTTTGATAAGTCAGAAGTAGGATCATTTGCTTCTGTGCAGTTGTTGACCACAGGTAACTGAAACTGTGGAAAGCAAACCAGAGACTAAGGTGGGAATACTGGTACACTTTATAACTTAACAAGTGGAAGTGATTAACAGTGTGTAACAGGCATTATCAGTATTATTTAACAACTTGTTCCTAAGTTTAGTTAAAAGAAATATGTGAATGTGTATGTCATAAAACTCACTTAGGATTTCCTACTTTGCCACTCATTAGAATTGGGTCATACATTAGAAGTTATACTTGTTTTCAATCCATATGTTTCCTACCTCAAATGAATAATTATGAAGACTACTTCAATTAAATTTTATAATATGCAGTGTTGTATAAAACATACTTGGCTACTTGTATAAATATCCCTTGTACAGCATTAATTGATATTTGTTACCTCATAAACTAGCTGGCTTTTTCTCTTGTATTTTGTTGCTTGGGGGATTAATTTGAGAATTGTTTAGTCTTTGTATCCAAAGCATATGTTTAACACAATGTCAGCCAGCAACATTACTACATGTTTTTTAAAAACTGCAATGCTAGGAATGCAGTGGATTTTAAAAACTAAAAAAGAATGCTGGTTTCATTTTTTACAGTTTTCAAACCAATTCCTAGAACTATTGAGAAATAACATTTATGTTTCAGCATCCTGAAATTCTAGATGCCAAATATGAATTATATTTAACATTCAAAATAACTTGAATGAACTCAGAATAATACTAAGAAGGAATTATTTGACTCTACCTCTTCTTGCTTTTTGCTTATGTGCATTTTAAAGTTAATGGGAGCCTTGTAGAATTAGAAGATATCCTAATAGGAAAATACCTCAAAGCTTTATAAAAGTTTTTATTTTTTGGTCTAATTTGAACCAGTAGATTCTCTGACTCCAACAGCATTGAGAAAGTAGTATGGCTAATCAGAATTATCACTTACAAAAGAAAGTTTAATGTTTCCAAATTTCCTTTGGGAAACTATAAACAAACATGAGGCAAAGTAAGGTCTGTAGGGATTATCTTGATATCAGTAACATATAACTTTAAGAATTAGGAAATCATGAAATGTATTCATAAATTTGCCAATCTAAAGAATGCTAGGATAAGAGTTCACAATTCTTACTTAGTTTTCATTAGAAATTAAGACTTTCAATGTTTAAGAATTCTAATTAATATATGTAATTAAAGCTACTAGATATAATAAGGGAAACACCTCTGTATGCAAAGAAAGTAAAATGTGTTTTTTGCTAATAAAAGGTATAAGGTTAAAAAAAAAGAATTATAAATTAACATAGAATTTCCTTAACATTTATTTAATAATTAACTTCATACAGATCAAATCATCTGTTTTTTTCCATCAAATTTCTCATTGTGAAAACAATCAGAATTATTCTTCTAATTCAGAATTAATTCATTAATTCACAACATTTTAATACCTTTGCCATTATTAAATGTAATTTCTATACAAAGTTTTAGAATAAAATACTTACTGGACTGTAAAATGATATATCAGGATTTTTTCTATTGGTTAGGATGTACTTTTTTAATCAAAATTGCTACTGTTTATGTAATCATTTTTATATGCATGTAACTTAGTGTAAATAGAAAAATCAAGTGTCAAGTAGTTTTTCACGTCAGAATGCACAAACATATTGGAACAGATTTTGCATATACAGTTGTTAAACTCCTACCCAAGAGATTATTAATGCACCCTTAGCAGCTGCTACATCTTTTATTTGAAGAAAGTGTGAGAATAGAATCTGACATGTTGCAAGTCACATGATCCAATCCAATAAGGTTGATTAAGGCATGAAAATGAGTCACTAATACCCAAATTAGTAGATTATTAAAAGAGATATGAATATGCATGTTGAAGTGCCAAATATATTTTCAAGATTTCAAAGACTTAAAATATCCTGAAAGCTGTCAATAAAAAGACCTTTTACAAAACTAAAAATCCACTTAAAATATCTTATGATGTTGACAATTTTATTTCCACTAAGCTTTTCACTGTGATTTCAAAAACATTACAAAATTGCTCAAATATTATAGAGAAATCAGTACTAAAACATTGTTTATTATTTTAAGCAAAAATTTTCAAATTCAAGAATATGTAGAAAGGTATTTCAAAATGTTATTTCTAATATCCATATGTTTCATGTGAAGTTATACTATTTAATTATAAGTAAAATATTTTGTGAATCCCAATTACCATTTTAAATTGGGTATTAAAATATGTAAGTCCTGCAGTATTTGTGATATTAGCCATAAAATGCGTATATTATCTGATCAGATAAGCAACATTTAAAATCTTTGAGCAATTTATGTAACATGAAAAATAGTAGAATATGTGAATTTCATAATTTTAAAAATACCTGGCTTTATTTTCAATATATAATTATTTATATACTTCAAATAGTTTGTATTTTTCAGTTGCTTGTTTTAGAACAGTATTAATGAATTTCACTGAATAACAAGTATATAAGTATTTTTTAAATTTATTTTTGAAGCATTTTTCTTAGTATTTTTTCTTTTGTGTATCTCATGTGAGGTGTATATCATACTTTTGCTTTCTTTGTTCTTGGTTATGACTAAAGAAAATCACAAATATTTGCTGACAGATTCACTATTAATTATAGTTTCTTAATCTCATTCATTCCTTCACAGATTGTTCTGGATGTCTAATGTCATGTACCAAACTGCTACAGAAAATAGTGCCTTAAATTGTTTACTATCACAGGTAAACAGTTCTCTCTTGGGATCTCTCATACACTTGCAGTAAAAAATTACCTGAAGGTACAATTCAGTTCTGCATGCAAGATGTCTTTTTCACTTATGTATTTGGCTGGGCTGCCTGGAACAGCAGAAGTTGATCAAAACCACTCTCATTCTCTCTTGTCTCCCTGTCCTTCTATTCCCCTCCCTTTCTGTCTTACTCTGTCTCTTTGTCTTTCTTTTCCTACCTCTATATTATTACAATTTCCCAAGAACTTTATTCCCTCTACTAAGTGACTGCAATTATGAAACATATCAGTAAAATGTCCAGTGAATTTTTAGTTTCAAGCATTATATTCTTCATTTCTAAAAGTTATGTTTCTCCATGGACACTGAACACAGCATTGTTCCTTACTTATATTTTTAATTAGATTTTTAAAGGTATTTAAATTTTTCTTATGCCATATGTTATGTCACATACTTCAAAATTTCGTTACCTTGAATTATTTCAGTTCCATTTAGCCATTTTTATCTCATATTTAGTCACTGCACATTATTAATATTTTGTATAACTTTGAATTAAGGAATGAATTTTTTTTTTTACTAAAATGGACTTTTTTACTAAATGGACTTCTTACATATGCAGGAGAGTCTTTTTCAAAAAAAAAAAAAATCTTAATCAAGACTTCCTGGGAAGATGGCAGAGTAGGATGATCCTTAGGTCACCTGGTCCCACAGATACACCTAGATAACATCCGTATCAGTATAAATAACCAAGAAAACGATCAAAATACTGGCAGAACAAACTCTCCACAGCTAAATGTAAAAAAGAAGAGGCCACACTGAAAAAGGTAGAAAGGGCAGAGATGTAGTCAGGTACCAAAATGACCCACAAGAGGCTGTCTGTGGGAGAAAAGGACATTGTAGGCACAGAAAAGCAAGAGGAGCACACACCACACCAGGCACGTAAGGCATGGGAGATCTGCACTGGGAAGATAAATCCCCATAAAATGTGGCTTTGAAAATAAGCAGGGTTTAACTTCATGAGTTGTTACAATCAGTGCAGTTTAACAACTGGAACTTTAAAAATCAGTGGGCTCATCTCTGGGAGAGCAGAAGGTGATAGGACATTGTGTGCCTGTGCTTAGAGAGCCAACATAACAAATGATACCTCTAAGATACAACATAAAAGCAGCAGTTTGAAATTGTGCCTGGGATATACAGGAAGAAGATTTATTTGCTAATCTCATAACATATATTAAATGGGGAGGGATTCTGAGGAGACTTGCTCAAGAACAACAGAGCTGGCGGGCACCCCTCCCCTCCCCAGAGGCACTGCCTACATACACAGTAACCAGCAGACACACAGAAACCAGACTTTGCACCGCAGGGCACTACAGCAAATCTTCTATATAAGGCCACTACTTCCAAGAAAAGGAGATATGGCAGACTTTCCTAACATATAAAAACAGACACAGAGAGATAGACAAAAAGAGGAGACAGAGGATTTTGTCCAAATGAAAGAACAGGATAAATAACAGCAGAAGACCTAAATGAAATGGAGATAAGTGATATGCCTGATAGAGAGTTTAAAGTAATGGTCATAAAGGTACTAAATGGACTGCAGAAAAGAGTGGAGGCACTCTGAAGAGACAGAAAACATAAAAAAAAGAATCAGAGATGAAGAATGAATTAACTAAAATTAAAAAATACACTAGAAGGAATAAATAGTAGACTAGGAGAAGCAAAAAACAAAACAAAACAAAACAAAAAACAGATCAATGACTTGCAGGACAGAATAATGGAAAGGTATCAAGGTGAACAGGAGACTGAAAAAGACTAATAGAAATGAGAATAGATTTAGGGAACTCAGCAAAACAATCAAACATAATAACATTCACATAAAGTGATCCCAAAAGAAGAAGAAGAGAAATGGAGTAAGAGGGGTAGAAAATGTATGTGCAGAAATAAAAGCTGAAAACTTCCTGAATCTGGGGAAGGAAACAGAAATCCAGATCCAGGAGGCAGAGAGCCTTCATCAAAATCAACCCAAGGAGATCCATATCAAGACATATTATAATTAAAATGGCAAAAAGTAGTGATAAAGAGAGAATTTTAAAAGCAGCAAGAGAAAAGAAAATGATTGCGTATGGGGGAAACCCATAAATCTGCCAACTGATTTTTCAGCAGAAACTGCAGGCCACAGAGAGTGGCATAATATATTCAATTTGCTAAAGAAAAAAAGCCCTGCAACTAATACTCTGCCCAGCAAGGCTATTATTCACAATAGAAAGAGAGATGAAGGGCTTCCCAGACAAACAAAAGTTATTTAGGACCATTAAAAAAGCCCTAAAAGAAATGTTTTTTTTTTTTTTTTAAGATTTTATTTATTTATTCGACAGAGATAGAGACAGCCAGTGAGAGAGGGAACACAAGCAGGGGGAGTGGGAGAGGAAGAAGCAGGCTCATAGCGGAGGAGCCCGATGTGGGGCTCGATCCCATAATGCCGGGATCACGCCCTGAGCCGATGGCAGACGCTTAACCGCTGTGCCACCCAGGCGCCCCTCTAAAAGAAATGTTAAAGGGGACTCTTTGAGTAGAAAGACCATAAGAGTAAGAAAAGTAAAAAGTACAGAGGAGTAAAATTAGGTACATCTATAAAAATCCGTCAAGAGACTCACAAAACAAAAGAATGTAAATTATGACACCATACATCTAAAACATGGCAGGTGGGGGGCAGTAAATTGAATGGATTCAAACTTAAGCAATGATCGGCATAAAATAAACTCCTATATGCACAAGATGTTATAAATAAATTTAATGGTTATCACAAATCAAAACCAGTAATAGATATGCAAAAAAAGAAGAGAAAGGAATCCAAATATATCATTAAGCAAAGTCCAGCAAACTGGGAGAGAAGAGATCAAGAGAAAAAAGGAACAGAAAAGAACAAAAACAACCACAAAACAAGTAACAAATGGCAATAAGTACATCTATCAATAATTACATTGAATGTAAATGGACTAAATGTTCTATTCAAAAGACACAGGGTGACAGAATGGATAAAAAAACAAGACTCATCTACATGCTGCCTACAAGAGACTCATCTCAGATCTTAAGACACATTCAGATTGAAACTGAAGGGATGGAAAGACATTTTCATGCAAATTAAAGTGAAAAGAAAGCTAGGGTACCAAAGCTTATACTGGACAGGATGAACTTTAAAACAAAGACCGTAACAAGAGACAAGGACACTATACAATCATAAAGGAAACAATCCAACAAGAAGATATAACAATTATAAATATTTATGCACTTAGCACATAATTACCCAAATTCATAAAGCAACTAAAAGCAAACTAAAGGAAATAATTGATTTTAATAGAGTAATGGCAGTAAGAGTACCTACTAGTAATAGTAATAACACCCCACTTTTCCACAATGGATAGATAATCCAAACAGAAAATCAACAAGGAAATAGCGGCTTTGAATGACACATTGGACCAGATGGATCTAACAGATATATTTAGAACGTTTCAACCTAAAACAGCAGAACATACATTCCTTTCAAGAGTACATGGAATATTCTCTAGAAGAGATCACATGTTAGACCACAAACAAGTCTTAACAAATTCAAAATGATCGAAGTTACACTATGTATCTTTTCTGACCACAATGCCATGAAACTAGAAATCAGCAATAACAGAAAAATCTAGAAAGAACACAAAAACATGGAGGTTAAATAAAATACTATTAAGTAATGAATGGGCCAACTGAGAAATCAAGGAGGTAATCAAAAAACACATGGATACAAATTAAAATGAAAACATGGTGGTCCAACATCTTTGGGATGCAGCAAAAGTGGTTTAAAGAGGGAAGTTGATGGCAACAGAGGTCTACCTCAAGAAGCAAGAAAAATCTCAAAAAACATCAACCTAACTTAACACCTAAAAGAGCTAGAAAAAGAACAACAAAACAAAACTCAAAACCAGTATAAGGAAGGAAATAATGAAGATTAGAGCAGAAATAAATGAAATAGAAACTAAAAACAAAAACAAAAAAACAAAACCCCACCATAGAGCAGATCAATGAAACAAAGAGCTAGTTCTCTGAAAGATCAGCAAAACTGATAAACCTATAGCCACACTCATCAAGAGAGAGTGGTGGTGGGGTGGGGGAGAAGGGGGAAAAGAGAGAGAGACAAAAGACCCACATAAAGAAAAGCAGAGATCAAAGAAGAGATATAACAACCAACACCACAGAAATAAAACAATTATAGGAGAATATTATGAAAAACTATATGCCAATAAATTGGCAACCTAGAAGAAATGGATCAATTCCTAAAAACATATCAGGTCCCAAAACTGAACCAGGAAGAAACAGAAAATTAGAACAGACATTATCAGAAATGAAACTGAATCAGTAATCAAAAAATTCCGAACAAACAAAAGCCCAGGACCAAATGGCTTCAGAGGCGAATTCTATTAAACATTTAAAGAAGCTTTAATACTGATTCTTCCCAAACTATTCCACAAAATAGAAGAGAATGAAAGATTCCAGATTCATTCTTTGAGACCAATAGTGCTCAGACACCAAAACCAGATAAAGATACTACAGAAACAGAGAATTACAGGCCAATATCTCTGATGAACAGAGATGCAAAATCCTCAACAAAGTATTAGTGAATCAGATCCAAAAATACATTTAAAAAATCATTCATTATGATCAAGTAGGATTTATTTCTAGGATGCAAGTGTAGTTAAATATTCATGAATCAATCAATGTGATGCTTCACATTGGGAAAGAATAAAAACTACATGATCATTTTAATAGATGCAGAAAAATCATTTCACAAAGTATAACATCCATTCATAGTGAAAACTTCAAAAGGTAGGTTTAAAGGGAACATACATAAACAAAATAAAGGCCATATATGAAAAAACCCACAGCTAGCATCATACTCCATGGTTAAAAACTGAGAGCTTTTCCCCTAAGATGAGGAAGAAGACAAGGATACCTACTCTCACCGCTTTCACTCAACATAGTACTAAAAATCCTAGCCACAGTAATCAGAAAAGAAAAAGAAATAAAAGCCATAAAAATTGGTAAGGAAGAAATAAAACTTTCACTACTTGTAGATGACATGAAACTATATATAGAAAGTATATATATATATATTAGAATTCATAAACAAATTCAGTAAGGTTGTAGGATCCAAATCAATATACAGAAATCTGTTGCATTTCTATTAATAATTAAGTAGGAGAAAGAGAATTTAAAAAAAAAAAATCCTGTTTCAATTGCTCCAAAATAATACAATACCTAGGAATATACTTAACCAAGGAGGTAAAAGACTTGTATTCTGAACACTATTATACATTGATGAAAGAAAATGAAGATGACACAAACAAGTAGCAAGATATTCCATGCTTATGGATTGGGAGAACAAGCATTGTTAAACTGACCATACTATCGAAAACATTCTACAGCTTTAATGGAATCCCTATAAAAATACCAACAGCAGTTTTCACAGACCTAAATAAATAATCCTAAAATTTCTATGGAAACAAAAAAGACCCCAAATAACCAAAGCAATCTTGAAAGGAAAGTACAAAACTAGAGGTATCACAATCCCATATTTCAAGATATACTATAAAGCTGCAGTAATCAAAACAGTACGGTACTGGCACAAAAACACACATAGATGTATGGAAAAGAATAGAGAGCCCAGAAACAAATCAATGATTATATGGTCAATTAATCCACAACAAAGGAGGCATGGATATGCAGTGGAAAAAAGGCAGTCTCTACAACAAATGGTTTTGGAAAAAACTGAACAACTACATGCAGAAGAATGAAACTGGACCATTTTCTCACACCACATACACACACTCACACCCATACACACACACATACATATACACAAACTCTAAATGGATTAAAGACCTAACTGTGAAAAAACAAACAAACAAACAAACCTAAGTGAAATCTAAAACCAGAGAAATCCAAAAAGAATGGAAAAGGCAGAAATTTCTCTGACACTGACCATGGCAACATTTTTATGGATATGTGTTGTAATCGCACAAAATCAAAAACAAACTATTGGGACTGTATCAAAAAAGAAAATCTCCTACACAGCAAAGGAAACAATCAGCAAAACTAAAAGACAACCTACTGGATGGGAGAAAATATTTGCAAATGACATATCCAATAAAGGGTTAGTATCAAAAACATACAAAGAACTTACACAACCAACACACACATACACAAAAACAAATAATCCAATTAAAAATGGGCAGAAGACATGAACAGACATTTCTCCAAAGAAGACAAATGGTCAACAGACACATGAAAAGATGCTCAACATTATTCATCATTAAGGAAATGCAAATCAAAACCACATTGAGAATATCACCTCACACCTGTCAGAATGGTTAAAATCAAAAACACAAGAAACAGCAAATGCTGGCAAGGATGAAAAAGGAAACTTCAGGCACTATTGGTAGGAATGCAAACTATGCAGACACTGTGGAAAACAGAATGAAGGTTCCTCTAAAAATTAAAAATAGGATCATCATATGATCCAGTAATTCTACTACTGAGTATTTTCCCAAAGAATAAGAAAACACTAATTTGAAAAAATATATTCACCCTTTTATTTATCATAGCATTATTTATAATAGGCAAATATGGAAGAAGCCTAAGTGTTCATCAGTAAATGAATGGATAAAGAAGATGTGATATATATGTGTGTGTATATGTACATTTATATTATTTATATAAGTACACACACACATATAGGAATGTTACTCAGTCTTTAAAAAGAATGAAATTTTGCCATTTGCAACAACATGGATGGATCTAAACAGTATAATACTGAGTGAAATAAGTCAGAGAAAAACAAATACCATATGATTTCACTCATATGTAGAATTTAAGAAACAAAACAAAATAAAAAGAGACAAACAAACAGAAACAGACTCTTAACTATAGAGAACAAACTGATGATTACCAGAGAGAAGGTGAGTGAGGGAATGGCTGAAATAGGTAAAGGGGATTAAGGGTATACCTATCATGATGAGCAGTGAGTAATGCATGAAATTGTTGAATCACTCTTGTATACCTGAAAATAAAAAATGCTTTACCTTTATTATATTGGAATTTAAAAAATCTTAGTCAATACTTTTATTAGTAAGTTCTCTTATGCTAAATTTAAAACTAAAGACATGTGTTGAGACATTCAAAGCTTCCCCACTAATACTGGATACAAGGGAAAGATGACCCCTCTAACCACTCATTTTCAACATTGTGCTGGAAAGTCCTTGCTAATGTAATGAGACATGAATGTGGATTAATGATTTCTGCCACATAGATTTCTTTAATATGTATTTTCATTCCTTAACAACTCTTTTATTACTCAATTTCATTGTAAGAATATAAACCATTTGTTTATACATTCACCTGAAGAATTGCATATTCTTCCCATCTTCCCATTTTTTGCAATTATGAAACAAAGTGGCTATGAACATTTATATGTGTGTTTTCTGTAAACATAAGGTTTCAACTCAATTGGGGTATTTACTTTTCTGTATGATAGACGAATCCTATGGTAAGACTACCAAACTGTCTTTCAATGTGGACTGTACCATTTTGCATTTCTACCAGCAATGAATGAAGGTACCATTTGCTCCACATCCCTAACAGAATTTGGTATTGTTGTCCAATTCATGATCACTAGAATCACACCTTCACTTTTGAAATTTAAAAACAAAAAGAAAAATCCCCAAAACATTAAAATTGGAAGAATATTTAAATTATTTTAGGTTCAGTAGAGGATTGTTCTCTCCTAGAATGCTGTGTTCTTTTTTTTTTTTTTTTTTTTTTAGGATTTTATTTATTTCTTTGACAGAGAGAGAGAGACAGCCAGTGAGAGAGGGAACACAAGCAGGGGGAGTGGGAGAGGAAGAAGCAGGCTCACAGTGAAGCAGGGAGCCCAATGCGGGGCTCGATCCCAGGACCCCGGGATCACACCCCAAGCTGAAGGCAGATGCTTAACAACTGAGCCACCCAGGCGCCCCTAGAAAGCTGTATTCTTAAATGACTTTCATCAATATATAAGGCATAATTTTGAAACCACATTTTTGAGCTATGATTGACATATAAAAAGCTCTCCATCTTTAATATGTACACTTTGATGAGTTGGACGATTAAGTATAAACCTGTGAAACCATCACTATAATCCATGCCATAAAAATATCCATCACTTTCAAAGTTTTTCTTCCATCCCTCTTTATTATTTTTGTGACAAGTACATTTAATACAAAATCCAATCTTTTGGCAAATTTTTCAGTGTAGGGTATAGTATTTTTAACTACAGGCACTATGCTGGACAGCAGATGTTTCAGATTTATTCATCTTGTAACCAGAACTTTACACCCTTTGCTAAAACTTCCCCTGTTTCTCTCTGTTCCTCCAATTCCATGCAAACACAATCCCACTTTTCACTTCTAAGAGTCTGATTATTTTAGATTCTTCATGCAAGTGGCACCATGTAGTATTTGTCATATATCTGGCCTATTTTTCTTAGCATAATATCCTTCAGGTTTATCTATGCCACTATAAATGGCAAGATTTTCTTCTTTTTTTAAAGATTTTTATTTATTTATTTGAGAGACAGAGAGAGAGAGAGGGAGTGCAAGCAAGCGTGGGGAGGGGCAGAAGGAGAGGGAGAGAGGGAATCTCAGGCAGACTCTGCACTGAGCATGGAGCCAGATGCAGGGTTTTTTCCTGGGCTCTCAATTGTTTCAATGATCGATATGTCTGTTTTTATGCCAGCTCCTTACTGTTCTGATTACTCTAGCTTTGTGATATATTTTAAAATCAGGAACTGTGATGATTCTAGCTTTTCTCTTCCTGCTTAAAATTGTTTTGGCTGTTCTGGGGTTTTGTAGTTCTGTATGAATTTCAGGATTTTTTTCTATTTCTGTTTTTAAGAAAAGCACCACTGGGATTTTAGTAGAGATTGCATTTAATTTGTAGATCACTTTTCATAGTGTGGATACTGTAATATTAATTTTCCCAATAACATGGGGTGTTCTTCCATTTATTTGCATCTGCTTCAATTTCCTTTATCAGTGTTTTATAGTTTTCAGTGTACCAGTCTTTTACCTCCTTGGTTAAATTATTTCTAAGGGGGCACCTGGGTGGCTCAGATGGTTAACCATCTGATTTTGGCTCAGGTCATGATCTCAGGGTCCTGGGATCAAGCCCCACATCAGGCTCTGTGCTCAGCGAGGAGTCTGCTTCTCCCTCTCCTCTTGCCGCTTCCTCTGCTCATGCTCTATCTCTCTCTCAAATAAATAAAATCTTTTAGAAAATTAACAAAATTATTCCTAAGTATTTTACTGTTTTTGATGCAATTTTAAATGTGATTTTTTTTTTCTCGATTTCCTTTCAGGATAGTTTGTTGTTACTGTATAGAAACACAACTGATTTTTGTATATTGATATTATGTCCTACAACTTTATTGAATTAGTTTATTAGTTCTAACAGGTATTTGTGTGTATGTGTGTGTGTGTGAGTATGTGTTCATGTGTGTGGAATCTTCAGGATTTTCTGCATATAAAATCATGACACCTGCAAACAGAGATAACTGTACTTCTCCCTTACTGGTTTGGATGCCTTTTATTTATTTTTCTTGCATACTTGTTCTAGCTAGCACTTCCAGTACTATGTTGAGTAGAAGCCATGAGTGGGCATCCTTGCCTTGTTCCTAATCTTAAACAAAAAGCTTTCAGCTTTTCACCATTGAATATGATGTTAGCTGTGGATTAGTCATATATGGCCTTTATTATGTTGAGATATTTTACTTCTATACCTAATTTGTAAATAATTTTATTATGAAAGGATGCTCAATTTAGTGAAATGCATTTTTTACATCTGTTGAGATGATCCTGTGATTTTTATCCTAAGTCCTATTAATGTAGTATGTCACACTATTGATTTGCATATGTTGAACCATCACTGCATCCCAGGGATAACAGTTGGTTATGGTGCATGAAACTTTTAATGTGCTATAGAATTCATTTTGCTAATATTTCATTGATATTCATTTCATTGACATTTTTCTTAACCATGTTCATCAGGGATATTGATTTACAGATTTTTTGTTTTTCCTTTTATTGTTTTAGTCTGGCTTTGACATCAAACTGATGTTGGCTTCATTAAATAAATTCAGAAGTGTTCCCTCTATTTTTGGAAGAGTTTAAATGGGATTGGTATTAATTTTTCTTTCAATATTTAGTAGAATTTACTTGTAAAGTCATCTGGTTCTTGGGTTTTTCTTATTTGGGAGCTATTTCATGACTGATTCAACATCCTTACTTATTATTGGTCTGTTCCAGTATTCTATTTCCTCCTGTTGGTTAGTTGGATGTTTCTAGGAATTTATTTATTCTAGGCTGTTCAAGTTGTTGACAAGACTGTTCATAATAATCTTTTACGATATTTTAAATTTTCCATAGCATTATTTGTTCTGTCTCTTCTTCCACTTTTTATTTTATTTTGAGTCTTTTTCTTAGTCTAGCTAAATGTTTATTAATTTTGCTTACCTTCTGAAATAACCAATTTGATTATGATGTGCCTTAGTGTAGACTTCATTTGATTTATCACAGTTTTATTAATTTAGGCTCCATGAATCTGGTTAATCATTTCCTTCCCCTCATTTATGGATTTTTTTGTCATTTTCCTTTAAATAAGTTTTCTGTCCCTATCTCTGTTTTCCTCCTGGGATTCCCATAATGAATGTATTGGTCCACTCAATGGTTACCTGTAAGTTCTGTACTTTCCTCATTCTTTTTCAATTTTTTTTTTTTCTTTTTTGGTTCCTCCAACTGGGTAATTCAGACAACCTCTCTTTGAGTTTGCTGATCTTTCTGCTTTATTGAGTCTGCTGTTGAAACTGCCTACAGATTTTTTTTAAATTTCAGTCATTGTATTCTTTAGCTCTAGAATTTGTTTAGCTTTTTCTGCTGAACTTTACATTCTATCTGTGTATTGTTTTCCTGATTATGCTTAGATGCCTAAATGTATTCTCCTGTATCTCACTGGACTTCTTTAATATGATTATCTTGAATTATTTTCTGAGAAGTTCATAGATCTCCATTTTTTTATGAATAGTTACTGGAGATAATTTTGCTTTCATGATTTCATGTTTCCCTGATTCTTCATGTTCCTTGTAGTCTCACATTGTTGTTTGTGGACTTAAAGAAGTATTCACCTCTTCTAGTCTTTACAGACTGACTTCATCAGAGAAAACTTCTCACTAGTCAATCTGGCTAGAGATTCTGGACAGATTTATTTCCTGGGTCTTCTGGCAGGTGACATGGTGCTGGGTTCTTCTGATGGAAGAAGACGGATGGAAGATGGAAGAAGCCATGTTCTATGGCCTGCTGCTGAAGGGCTTTTTTTGTTGTTGCTTTTTGGGTTTCATTGTTGTTGGTGGTGGTGGTGGTTTGTTGTTATTGTTGTTGTTGTTCCTCCTTAGCAAAATGGGATAAATTTTTCCTTTGGGAATTTATTAAAATTTCTACTTTAAACACTGCCTAATAGAGATTTTTCTACAAATATTCCAGGAACTTTAATTGGACAGAATTTTTGTTTACCATTAATTAGTCTGTCTTTTCTATGAGTCCTAAAAATGTTTAGTTGAAAATATCTCTTGACTTAAAAGGAAAAGCAGGGATATCAGCATTACTCATACTGAAAAAAATATATTCCAAAAATCTAAGATGTAAAGGAATAAATTTTCTCTACGTAGAAGTTCACTTATAGAAAATACTATCTCATCCTATGAGTTTGCAGGCTTCTATACTATTTCTGAACAAAATGCAATTCTACACATTGCTTTGCTCAAATAATTAAGTATAACAAAAATGTATATTTTCAAATTTAAAAAGCTTCCTCTAAATGGTTCTTTAAGAAAAAAAAATCAAAAAGATTTTCAAGCTAAGTAACTTATTTACACATGATGAATTATAACATTTCAGATATACAGAGGTGATAATTATTATTTTTTATAGTTCAGTGTTTTAGAGCATATTTGATTTATGTGTGATTTCATGGGTTTTCTGAGTTAATTATTTGCTTTGATATTCAATTGCATATGCTAAATAATAATAAAGTCATCCTATATAAAATAAAATGTAGTTATTTTATATTGGAAAGAAAATTTTAAAATTATAATGTGATTAAAAACTGAGATAGGAACCAAAATTGGAGCAGTTACTGCTAAAAAGACATTTGTTCTTTTAACATTGGAGAGGTCATTCTTAGATAGCAAATAAATAGGCACAGCAGGAGATACCTACAAAGACATAATATCTTGAAATCAGATTGATGTAAGTTACTCTTGATCACCCACAGGCACCCCAATTACCTAGAATTACTATCCCAATTAAGCACCTGTCTTTACAGTTGAGTGTTATTAGGCTCGATTTGATAAGATGGGAAAGTCCCAATTAAGAGGCCTCCCTAATTAAGCATGCTTTATGTAGAACAGAGTGATTACTCCACGAAATATATTTTTCTCTCCTACTTCAATAACATTTATCCATTATATACACATATCTATCTAGCTATCATCTATCTATCTATCTATCTATCATCTATCTATCTATCTATCTCCATTTATGTAGTTACACAATGTTTTTATCATAAATGTAACAGTAAAGAAAAACATAATACTTGGCAGAAATGGTCCAATTATGGTAAAATCCTTTACTCTTACATGGAAGCTAAACGGTATATATAAGATTCCATTCCCTGATAAATTTTGCTTTATTTCGGACTTTTCATACAACACTTTAATTTGCATTCACATTTTAAAACACGTAAAAATCACAGATAGCCATTATATTTTGTGTAATTTCTATGAAGCTAATGTAATATTTTTCATCCAGCACATGTTTCACTCCTGTTATAATTTATAACTTAATTAAAGCTGGTTAGATAAGTTGGTTAGAACTGTGACTTTGAAACTGAAATCTGTACAGTTCCAATTATTCAGAGGTGCATGCATTGCTAATGAGAGTAAGATGTGCCACTGAGAGGAGATGAAATTGTATGAAGACTTGTGTCCCAGCTTCCATCCCCTATTGTATCAATAGAAACACATTTATTATACAATTTTTTAAAATTTAATGAGTTTTAGAAGAAAGGTTCAGAAGAAATGAGTATAAATATATCATTACTGCTGCATAACAAATCTCTTTAAAACATGCTGGTTTAAAACAGCAAGAATTATTGTTTTAGATAGCTTCTATGGGTTGAGTATTTCAGTGCTGGTTGACTAGGAGGTTCTGGTTAGGGGTCTCCATGAGATTATAGCCGAGATCAGCTGACTGCATTCTTCTTAGGGCACATATGCATTTGCAGAGTTAAATTCCACAGAAGTCACCCAGAAGTAATTTCACCTAGTTGGCAAGCTGGTACTGGCAGTTGGCTAGAAGATCTATTTCTTCTCAATGTGAACCTCTCTTTGGAGCTACCTTAGGGTCATCTCAGCAGGGAAGCAAGGAATCACCAGAGCAAGAAATTCAAGCAACCAAACTGAAAGTTGCAATGCTTTAATGGCCTAGCTTCATATTACATCAGTCACACAGGGACAACCAGCCCTGGTGCAGTGCAGGAGAAGACTACACAATGGCATCACTACAAGGCAATCATTATTGGGAACATCACAGAGGCTGTCTAACTTCCATAGGCTAGTGTGTGCTAGTAGAAATTCTTATGCCAGATTTTCATGATTCCACTTTTAATTCTGTTACTGATTGTGTCATTTGGGCAACACACTTAATTTCTATCTCTCAATTTTTCCATATGCAAAACAGAAAGTACAATATCATTTACTTCATAGTATTTATGAGGATTAAATAAACTAACATTTGAAAAATATTTTTAAAAAAGGCAGGGATACAGTAGGTTTCCATATATGATTGTTATTTCTAATTTTATTTTTACAGTAATATCATAAGTAAGCAATTTTTATGTGTTTTTTTTAGAGGTTAAAGTGTAAAACTTGCCTGGACAAGTTGATTATCAACATAATTTTTTAAAAAAATTCTTATTTGAGTATAGTTGAACCACAATGTCACATTAGTTTCAGATGTACAACACAGGGATTCAACTTCTCTGTATCCTATGTTGTGCTCACTACAACTGTAGCTACCATCAACATAATTTCTGACTGAGTGTGAAGGAGCTAGCAAATATACATTCTATGATGAATAAAATTAAGAAATGGTGAAGTGAATCATCTGATGAAGAGATGCATTTTTATAGATGGGCAATTACAGCATATATGAAAATTAAAATACACAATATTATCTCTACCAACCTTGAATATTTGGCAAAAAGACAAAAAATGTATTTAGGAAAATAATTGTGTTATAAAATAGATATATTTTTCATCACCAACGCATGCACTGCCACACTCGAATATAAGATACACTATATATCATAAACCAGATTTGTCAATTAAAATATTCAAAAACACCCAAGAACGACTGACTATATAAAATCAACAAAAGAATTAAATAAAAACTAAAGCACAAGTTTGTAGGTAAGTTTAACTCCCAGTTTTGAATTTGAGGTGAGGAGAGAGGGATCAGAATTTGAAGTATTTTCTTGGCTATGCCTGAGATCATCTCCTGACAAAATGAAAATAGGCTATGAACTAAAAATAGTCTCTATAGTTTATGCTAAATGTAGATGCCGGCCAAGAATAACAATGTTACATAAAATACTTCTTGAAAAAGGATCCACTGTCATCACTCTCCTTTGCTATTAATCTTAATTTATTTGTGAATTGGCTTAGCAAGAATCATATATTTTCATAAATATCACTAGCAGTCAGAAAAATTTACAAAAAGTATAACAATTCAATATAAAAGTATAACTCATAAAATGTATGGGAGTACTTAAAACAGAAGTACTGAATGAAATAAAATTTGCATCCATTTGCAATTCATAAGTTAGCAGTTTCAATGACTCCAGTAAAACTGAATTCCTTGTTCCAATCATAATCAACTATCTTTCTACATCAACAAAGTTTCTATCATAATGTCTATCACAGAATGAGGGAATACATTTTCCTTAACTATACTCACACTCTGTAAATTGTACACTTTAAAGATAAAATGTTTACAAGTGTACCAAGAGATTTTTCTAAATGATTGAAAGGAACCCATAAGAACAAGTGACTACAATAACAACACATGCATGCAAACATCCATACACACAATGCACCTATCTGTACTTCCCCTTGGTTTGTAGACTGGTCTATGCTTAAGGCATCTGAGGAATATAAAAAGTGGTTTAAACAAGCGCTATGATCTTTCAAAAATATATTATAACCACACACACATCAATTTGCCTTTTCCTACTTTCTCCAACTACTCTACCACATACACACTATTCTTCAATATGCATTTAGGTTTTTAAATATTAAAGGCTTATATTTTCTAATATGTAAGGCTTTATCTAGAATAGACTTTCATTCATAGATGTTAGTCAATAAGTATTTAAAGAATCAATAGATGTTGGGCTTGATAAAAGAATGGCACCGTTTACATTGCTGTATTAGCTCATTAAAAAGTATAGTGCATGACCACCACCTGACAAATAAATTAGTGCATACGTAATTTTTTAATATATCCATTTAATAGTGCTTCCTTTTATAGAAAGATATTTATTTTAATAAAAAAATCTGCCAAGTATCATCAGCTATAAAAATTCATTTTTTCCTGTTAGTCAACCAATTGCTTTTCATTTAAGTATATGACAAAATATAACAAAAATATAGAATAAAAGACACTAAAATAGAAAAATATTCAAGAAAGAATGCTTCTTTTTTCAAAAAAACTTTTCAAAAACATTACACTGATATGCAACAGTTAATGTTATATTACATATGCTTAATAGTAACTGAAATAAAGCATTTGAACACATAGCTGTGTTCTGGATTATAAGAAGTTTCATGAGGTATTATTAATAATTTATTACTTTAATTGCTAGGTTATTAGGAAACAATATGTTATTTCAAATCTAATAAAGACAGTTGAAAATATGTCATTTATATTTTTATTTTGATTCACAATCAACATTTCATTTCACCTCATGAATCAAATTTGTACTTCACAAAACAATCTTATTCTGTGATCACTGTTCATTAAAGAAGTAACAAAGAATATTTTGCTTTATGCTGAACACTCTTTCTTACATTTGTACATTATATACCTTTAATATAAAAGTATATATGTGATATTAGTGTATATACAGATATAGATACGTATATATATCATAAAATATATTTAAATGACATAGATTACTTTATACTTCTCATGTTTCTGGTACTAATAAAATATAACTGAATAAAACATGTATAAAATGTACAAGAAGCAATGATGCTTGTCATGAAACAGGCCACAGTAAAATTGGAAAGAAACAGAAAATAGAATACATCTGACGTTTTTCAAAGTCAACAGAGTACTTAGTAATTATTTAGCAATGGTGACCCCACAATTAGATTTATATCTCAAATAAGAAAATTTTTTTGTAATCTATTAAATGTTGAATGCTGAGTTTCTGATCAAGATTTCCAAGATTTTCAATGTGTGTTAAAATAATTGTTTTAAATATATTAGCATAAAAGGAGGAACAGTTGAAATATTATAAAGGAGGTAATTAAAATATGAAAAAACAAATTAATAATAGGAAAGACAAGCAAATGAAAGAAGTCTCTTAGCATAACAAAAATGCAAAGTGTAAGAATCCGGACAACTAGTGGCAATATAAAGGAATCAGTGATGAAAGGACTGGAAAATAGTTGCAACGTATGCATAAAATGAAACAGAAGAATGCATACCTAAGCATGCCTTGATTATTTTTCTTCTGAACACCAATAATAATCCTATCAAAAGCAAAAAAAAAAAAAAAAATCCAGATTTCAAGAACAAGTTAATACCAATGGAAACATTACCAAACATATTATGTTTCTTTCTTTGACAGAGTAAGCTAAAAAACAAAAGATTATTTTTAGAAGATTGTATGAAAAGTTCTTTTACCCAAGAATAGGCTATCTATAGTAGGAAAAAGTCCAATATACCAGCCATCATTCATGGGTCAGCAAAATCAAAACTTTCTGGATGCTACAAACTTCAAAGATATAAAATGTATTTGAGAGAAATACTTAAATAATTGATAAGGTCCATGAAAATCATATCAGAAACATATGGCAATTATATAGTTAACATTTTTACATAATTTCACCATCTCAATTACTAAATCTATCACATATAATATGTACTTAATTTCTTACAAAAATTATATAGAGACTTCCAGGGAAGATGGAGGAATAGGAGGATCCTAAGCTCACCCTGTCCCATGGGTACGACTACATAACACTCACATCTGAATAAATAACCCCCAAAATAACCCAAAGACCGGAAAAACACTTTCCACAACTAAATGTAGAGAAGAGGCCACAATGAAGAGGGTAGAAAAGGCAGAATCACGCTCAAAGTCAAACTGACCCCTGGGACTTTCTGGGGTAGGGGGCAACTAGGCCAGGGTGAAGAGGGGAAAGGAGCATACCCCAAAGCTAGACACAAGGGAACCACACAGGGAGATGAATCCCCATAACATTTGGGTTTGAAAACCACAGGGGCCTAACAATGAGTGGGGCTTAACACCTACAAATTAAAAAATCAGCCAGCAAGACTCTGTGAGAACTGGGAGGGTGGAGTTCCAAACCTTCAAGAAACAGCACAACAATCAGCCCAGCTAAAATATAGCACAGAAGCAGCAGTTTGAAAAATGCATGGGGTATACAGGAAGGAGATTTATTTACTAATCCCAGAGCCTAGACTAGAGGGTCAGAGATCTTTGGGAGATCTCTCCAAGAACAAAAGAGAGGGTGGGAACCACCTACTCTCTTGCCTCCAACACAGATACATGGGATACCTAAAGGAACCAGCACAGTGCAACATTCTCCCCCTAGCTTTCTAACAGCACACTATATCCATGGACTTCTGTGGATCCACCCCCTACAACTCAGCTAGCCTGGTAGGAGTTTTCCTGTGTGGCTGCAAGTCCCCTCCTGTAGTGGACCTGCAGTGGATCAGCAAGAGAGCTAAATGAAATGGAGATAAGTCATATGCCTGATAAGAGAATTTAAAGTAATGGGCATAAAGATACTCAGTGGATTTGAGAAAAGAGTGGGGAGCTCAGTGGGACTTTCCATAAAGAGAAAATATAACAAAGAACCTATGAGAGATAAAGAACTCAATAATTGAAATTAAAAATACACTAGATGGGATAAATAACAGCCTAGAGGAAGCAGAAACATAGATCAGATATGGAAGGCAATCAAGCTGAACAGAAGAAAAAGACTAATAAAAAAAGAGAATAGATTAAGGAACTCAGAGAAACCACCAAGTGTGATAATATTCGCATTACAGGGATCCTAGAAGAGAAGAGAGAGAAAAGGGGGCAGAGAATTTATTTGAAGGAATAATAACTGCAAACTTCCAAAATTTGGGGAAGGAAACAGAAATCCATTTCCAGGAGGCAGGGACAGCCCTCAACAAAATTAACCCAAGGAGGCCCACACCAAGACACACAGTAATTAATATAGCAAAAAGGAGTGATAAAAAGAATTTTTAAAGTATCAAGCAAAAAAGAAAACAGTTATATACAAGGGAAATCCCATAAGGCTTTCAGCTGATTTTTCCACAGTAATTTGCAGACCAGAAAGAACTAGCATGATATATTCAAAGTGCTAAAAGCAAAAACAAACAAACAAAAACCCTGCAACTAAGAATACTCTATCCAGCAGGGCTATCATTCACAATAGAAGGATAGATAAAGAGTTTCCCAGACAAACAAGGTTAAGGGAATTCATGACCACTAAAAAAGCCCTACAAGAAATCTTAAAGGGAACACTGAGTAGAAAGGAAAGACCATTAAGTAGAAGTAAGAAAAGTACGAAGCAAAAAGCAGTAAAGTTAAGTATATCTATAAAAAATCAGTCAAGGGACTCATAAAATTAAGGGATGTAAAGTATGACATCATACACCTAAAATGTGGCAGGGAGAAGAGTAAAGAATGGATTCTAACTTAATATAGTGACCATCAACTTAATATAGACTGCTATACGCATAAGATGTTATATATAAATCTAATGGTAACTACAAACCAAAAACTGGTAATAGATATGCGAAAAATAAAGAGAAAGGAATTCAAGTATTTCATTAAACAAAGCCAGCAAACCATGACAGAAGAGAGCAAGAGAAGAAAGAAACAGAGAACTACAAAACCAACCATAAAACAAGTAACTAAATAGCAATAAGTACATACTTATCAATAAATACTTTGAATGTAAATGCACCAAATGCTCTAATCAAAAGACACAGGGTGACAGAACGGATAAAAAAACAAGACTCATCTATATGCTGCCTACAAGAGACTCATTGAGGATTGAAGATACATACAGATTGAAAGCAAAGAGGTATAAAAGTACTTATCATGCAAATGGAAGTGAAAGAAAGCTGGGGTAGCATACTTACATAGGACAAAATAGACTTAAAAACAAAGACTGTAAAAAGAGAAAACAAGGACAATATATAATCATAAAGGGAGTAATCTAACAAGAAGATTATAACGATTGTAAATATTTATGTAGCTAACACATAAACACCCAAATACATAAAGCCACTAATAACAAACATAAACAAAATAGCTCATAGTAATGCAATAACAGTAGGGGACTTTAATATTCCACTCGAATCAATGGATAGATCATTCAAACAGAAAATCAACAAGGAAACAGTGGCTTTGAATGACACAGTGTACCAGAGGGATTTAACAGATACATTCAGAGCATTCATACTAAAACAGAATACACATTCCTTTCTGGAGCACACTGAATGTGCTCCAGAATAGATCACATGTTATGCCACAAAACAAGTCTCAACAAATTCAAGAAGATTGAAGTCATACCATGCATCTTTTCTATGCAATGCTATGAAACTAGAAATCAATCACAAGAGAAAAATCTGGAAAAAAACACAAATATATGGAGGTTAAATAACATGCTACTAAACGATGAATGGGTCAACCAAGAAATCAAAGAGGAAATCAGAAAACATATGGAGATAAATGAAAATGAAAATATGATGGTCCCAAGGAGGCAAGATAGCAGAATAGTAAATGACCTCCTTTTATCTTTATTCTGATCCTCTAAAGAGGCACGGAAAGCCTCCAGGGAACAAAAGCCACACAGAGGACTAGCTTACACTGAGCCCAGCTCCCTGGCAATTCTATAACTGAGATGCAATCTAAAATGGATGCTTCAACAGCTAGGGTGAATGAGGCAGAAGAGAGAGAGTAAGTGATGTAGAAGACAGGCTGATGGAAAGGAAGGAAGTAGAGGAAAAGAGAGAAAAACAACTCAGAGTCCATGAAGAAAGGTTTTGAGAATTTAATGATGCCCTGAAATGAATAAATCTCAGAACTACTGGTGTGCCTAAAGGGGAAGAGAGAGAGAGAGAGAGGACCAGAAAGTATATTTTAGCAAATCATAGCTGAGGACTTCCCAAATCTGGGGAAGGAAACAAGTATTCATGTCCAAGAGGTAAAGAGGACCCCTCCCAAAATCAATAAAAATAGATCAACATCCAGTCATATAATAGTGAAGCTTGCAAATTTTAGAGAAAAATAGACTATCCTGAGTGTAGCTCAAGACAGGAGGTTCCTTACCTACAGAGAGAGGAACATCAGATTAACATCAAACCTAGCCACAGAAATCTGGCAGGCCAGAAAGGGGGGCATGATATATTCAAGGTACTAAATGAAAAGAACATGCAGCCAAGAATTCTTTATTCAGTAACGTTGTCATTCAGAATGGAAGGAGAGATGAAGTGCCTCCAGGACAGACAGAAACTGAAAGAATATGTGACCACCAAGCCAGCCCTGCAAGAAATATTAAGAGGGATCCTGTAAGTGAAAAGAGACCCCAAAAGTAACATAGATCAGAAAGAAACAGAGACAATCTAACAGGTACTTTATAGGCACTACAGTGGCACGAAATACATATCTTTCAATAATTACTTTGAATGTAAATGGGCTAAATGCTCCAATCAAAAGACACAGGGTATCAGATAGGATAAAAAAGTAAGACCCATGCATATGTTGTCCACAAGAGACTCATTTTAGACCTAAAGACACCTCCAGACTGAAACTGAGGGGATGGAGAACCATTTACCATGCTAATGGGCCTCAATAGAAAGCTGGGGTAGCAATCCTCATACCAGACAAACCAGATTTTAAATGAAAGACTGCAGTAAGAGATGAAGAGGAACACTATATCATACTTAAAGGGTCTATCTACAAAATCTAACAACTGTAAATATTTATGCCCCCAACATGGGAGCAGCCAATTATATAAATCAATTAATAACCAAAATACAGAAACACATTGATAATAATACATTAATAGTAGCAAACTTCAACACCCTACTCACAGCAATGGACAAATCATCTAAGCAGAAGATCAACAAAGAACAAGGGCTGTTAATGACACACTGGACCAGATGGACTTCACAGATATATATAGAACAGTGTGTCCTAAAACAACAGAATACTCATTTTTCTTGAGTGTACATGGAACTTTCTCCAGAACAGACCACATACTGGGTCACAAATCGGGTCTCAACAGATACCAAAAGACCGAGATTATTCCCTGCATATTTCAGACCACAGTGCTTTGAAACTTGAAGTCAATCACAAGAGGAAATCTGGAAGGAATTCAAACACTTGGAGGTTAAAGAGCATCCTCTAAAGAATGAATGGGTCAACCAAGAAATTAAAGAATTTAAAAAATTCATGGATACTAATGAAAATGAAAACACATCTGTTCAAAACCTTTAGGATACAACAAAGGTGATCCTAAGAAGGAAGGTCTTAAAGGACCTGCAGAAAGAACAGCAAAGAAAGCCTAAACCAAGCAGGAGAAGAGAAATAATAAAGATTAGCACAGAAGTCAATGAAATAGAAACCAGAAGAACAGTAGAACAGATCAATGACACTAGAAGCTGTTTCTTTGAAATAATTAATAAGATGGGTAAACCTCTGGCCAGACTTATCTAAAAAAAAGAGAAAGGACCCAAATTAATAAAATCATGAACAAAAAGGGAAAGATCAAGGCCAACACCAAGGAAATACAGACAATTTTAAGAATACCTTATGAGTAACTATATGCCAACAAATTAGACAATCTGGAAGAAATGGATGCATTCCTGAAAACTTACGAACTACCAAAACTGAAACAGAAAGAAAATACGATGGTCCAATATCTTTGAATGCAGCAAAAGCTGTTCTAAGGAGCAGTTTTTAGCAATAGAGGTCTACCTCAAGAAGCAAGAACAATTTGAAATAAAAAACTTAATCTTATATCTAAAGGAGCTAGAAAAATAACAAACAAAACCCAAATCCATTAGAAGGAATTAATAAAAATTAGAGCAGAAATAAATGAAATTGAAATTAAAAAACAACAGAACAGATCCATGAAACTGGCAGCTGGTTCTTTGAAAGGGTCAACAAAATTGATAAACCTTTAGCCAGACTCAAAAAAAAAAAAAAAAGAGAGAGAGAGAGAGAAAAAGAGAGCGAACTTAAATAAACAAAATCAGAAATAAAAGAGGAGAAATAACAATCAATATCACAGAAATACAAAGGATTATAAGAGAATATTATAAGAAAAGTTATATGCCAACAATTGGGCTACCTAGAAGAAATGGATGTTTCTAGAAACATATGACTTCCCAAAACTTAACCAGAAAGAAATAGAAAATTTGAACAGACCAATTCCCAGCAATGAAATTGAAACAGTAATCAAAAAAAAAAAAAAAAAAAAATTCCCACAAACAAAAGTCCAGGACCAGAAGCTTCACGAGTGAATTCTCCCAAACACCAAAGAAGCTTTAATACTTATTCTTATCAAACTAGTCCAAAAAATAGAAGAAAGAAAGCTTCCAAATTCACTCTGGGGCCAGCATTGCCCTCATATCAAAATCAGTTAAAGACACTACAAAAAAAGAGAATTACAGACCAATATCTCTTATGAACATAGATGCAAAAATCCTCAATAAAATATTAGCAAACCAAATACAGCAATACATTTAAAAAAATCATTGACCATGATCAAGTGGGATTTATTTCTAGGATGCAATGTGGTTCAGTATTCACAAATCAATCAATGTGATACACCACATCAACAAGATGATGTAACGATCTTTTAAAGGTTGCAAAAAAAAACCATTTCACAAAGTACTATATCCATTCATGATAAAAACTCTCAAGACAGTAGGTTTTGAGGGAATATAACTCAACATAAGAAAGGCCATATATTTTATGAAAAACCCACAGTGAACATCATAGTCAATGCGGAAAAACTGAGAGCTTTTCCCCTAACATGAGGAACCAGACAAGGATGTCCAATCTTACCTCTTTTATTCAACACAGTACTAGAAGTCCTAGTCACGGTAATCGGATAAGAAAAAGAAACAAAAGGCATTCAAATTTGTAAGGAAAAATTAAAACTTTCACTATTTGCAGATGACATGATACCATATATAGAAAACTTGAATGATTCCACCAAAAAATTATTAGAACTGATAAATGAATTCACGAAGTTTTCAGGACAGTAAATCAATATACAGAAACACGCTGGATTTCTAGACACTAATAACGAAGTAGCAGAAAGAGAATTTAAGAAAACAATCTCATTTCAACTGCACCAAAATAACAGAATACCTAGGAATAAACTTAACCAAGGAGATGAAACACCTGTACTCTCAAAACTATATAGCACTGATGAAAGAAACTGAAGATGACACAAGCAAATAGCAAGATATTTCATGCTCATGGTCTGGAAGAAAAATCATTGTTAAAATGTCTGTACTACCCAAAACAATCTACAGATTTAATGCAATCCCTATCAAAATACCACCAACAGTTTTCAGAGAACTAGAATAAATAATCCTAAAATTTGTATGCACCCATAAAAGACCCCAAATAGCCAAAGCAATCTTGAAAGAGGAAAAACAAAACTGGAGGTATCACAATCTCAGATTTCAAGATATACTACAAAGCTGTGTAGTCAAAAACAGTATGGTATTGGCACAAAAACAGAGACACAGATCAATGGAACAGAATATAAGCCCATGACTGTATAGTCAATTAATCTATTACAAAGGAGGCAAGAACACTCAACAGGAAAAAAGAAAGTCTCTTCAACAATTTTGGGAAAAGTAGACAGCTACATGTGAAAGAAAGAAACTGGACCACTTCCTCACACCATACACATAAATAAACTCAAAATGGATTAAATACCTAAATGAGAGACCCGAAGCCATAAAAATCCTAGATGAGAGCACAGACAGTAATTTGTCTGACATTGGTGGTAGGTACATTTTTGTAGCTGTCTCCTCAGGCAAGGGAAACAAAAGCAAAAATGAACTATTGCAATTTCATCAAGCTAAAAAAAATTTTGCACAGTGAAGGAAACAATCAACAAAACTAAAGGGCAGCCTTCAAAATGGGAGAAGATATTTGCAAATGACATATCTGATAAAGGATTAGTATCCAAAATCTATAAAAAACATCAAATTCAACACCCCAAAAACAAATAATCTGGTTAAAACAATGGGCAGACAACGTGAATAGACATTTTTCCAAAGAAGACATACAGATGGCCAACAGACACATGAAAAGATGCTCAACATCGCTCACAGTCAGGGAAATACAAATCAAAACTACAATGAGATACCAACTCACACCTGTCAGAATGGCTAAAATCAACAACACAAGAAACAACAGGTGTTGGGGTTGATGTGGAGAAAAGGGAACCTTCTTGCACTGTTGGTGGGAATGCAAACTGGTGCAGCTACTCCAGAAAAAACAGTATGGAGGTTTCTCAAAAAGTTAAAAATAGAACTACCCTATGATCCAGCATTTGAGCTACTAGGTATTTATCCAAAGGATACAAAAATACTGATTGGAAGGGATACATGGACCTGATGCTTACAGTAGCATTATCAACAACAGCCAAATTATGTAAAGAACCCAAATGTCTATAGACTGATGAATGGATAAACAAGACGTGGCATGTATGTATGTGTGTGTATGTGAGTACACACACACACACACACACACACACACACACACAGGAATATTACTCAGCCATAAAAAAAGAATGAAATCTTGCCATTTGCAATGATGTGGATAGAGCAAGAGAGTATTATGCTAAGTGAAAGAAGTCACTCAGAGAAAGACAAATACCATATGATTTCACTCATATGTGAAATTTAAGAAACAAAACACATGGACATGTGGGAAAAAAGAGAGGCAAACCATAAAACAGACTCTTAACAATAGAGAACAAACTGAGGGTTGCTGGGGGGGGATGTAGGCAAGAGGATGGGTTAAATGGGTGATGGGTACTAAGAGGAGGTCACTTGTGATGAGCACTGGATGTTGTATTTAAGTGATGAATCACTAAATTCTATACCTGAAACCAATACTACTCTGTATGTTAACTGGAATTTAAATAAAAACATGAAACTAAAAAAACAATAAAAATTAAAATTTAAAAAATAAAAATGGGTAGAAGACATGAGAAGACGTTTCTCCAAAGAAAACATACAGATGGGCCAACAGATACATGAAAAGATGCTCAACATCACTCATTATCAAGGAAAGTCAAATCAAAACCAAACGAGACATCACTTCACACCTGTCATAATAGTTAAAGTCAAAACACAAGAAAAGAATGTTGTCAATGATGTGGAGAAAAAGGAACCCTCATGCACTGTTGGTAGGAATGCAAACTGGTACAACCACTGTACAAAACAGTATGGAGATTCCTCAAAAAAATTAAAAATATAATTACCATATGATCTGGTAATTCTACTACTGGGTATTTATCCAAAGAATATGAAAACAGTAATTCAAAAAGAAGTATGTTTATTACAACCTTATTTACAACAGGCAAACTATGGAGGAAGCCCAAGTGTCCATTAGTAGCCAAATGGATAAGGAAGAGGTGAGTATATACTCAGCCATAAAAAAGAATGAAATTTTGCCATTTACAACAACATACATGGAGCTAGAGGGTATAATACTAAGTGAGATAAGTCAGTCAGAGAAAGACAAATACCATATGACTTCACTCATATGTGGAATTTAAGAAACAAATAAAAGAAAAATAGTGTCAAACCAAAAACCAAATTTCTAATTATAGAGAATAAACTGATGGTTACCAAAGGGGAGGTAGGTCGGGGGACACATGAAATAGGTGAAGGGGATTAAGAGTAGACTAACCATGATAAACACTGAGTCATGTATAGAATTGTTGAATCACTATATTGTATAACTGAAACTAATACAACACTGTATGTTAAACTATGCTGGCGTTAAAATAAAAAATAATAATACACTAGTGAGTTAAAAAAAGAATCATATAAACAAAACATTATTACTAATTTCCAAATGAGGATAACAAAATAACAAAACTTAAGAAATTAAGTGTCTTCCTAGGACATGGGGAACACAGCTCATAAGTGATACAAGCTGCTGTTTAAACCACTCACTTTGCCTTTAGAGGTTGATACTTTCACCACTGTTTAATAAAGCCCGAAAATGTTCTAATCTGCATGCCAATGTAAAACCCATTGAGAGAAAACAGGAGTAGTCAATGAATCTAGGAATAGTTTACTAATCTAATCATTGCAAAATATAATCTTGTAACCTACTAAGAGAATAATCACTTTCTTATATTAAAAACAATGTATACTATGGGAGAAGAAAGAACATGAAACTAACTATAGCTTGGCACAGAATTATCAAGCAACCTACTGAATTTTATTTGCAAATTAAGTATGAGAGTTATAAGAATAAACGTAGTGAAGAGAAGGGCCATATGCACCCCAATGTTCATACCAGCATTGTCCACAATAGCTAAATTGTGGAAGGAGCCAAGATGCCCTTCAACAGATGACTGGATTAAGAAGATGTGGTCCATATATACAATGGAATATTACTCAGCCATCAGAAAGAACGATTACACAACATTTGCAGCAACATGGACGGGACTGGAGGAGATTATGCTAAGTGAAATAAGTCAAGCAGAGAAAGACAATTATCATATGGTTTCACTCATTTACGGAACATAAGAAATAGGAAGAATGGTAGGAGAAGGAAGGGAAGAATGAAGGGGGGTAAACGGAAGGGGGAATGAACCAAGAGAGACTGTGGACTCTGGGAAACAAACTGAGGGCTTCAGGGGGGAGGGGGGTGGGGGATTGGGATAGGCCAGTGACGGGTATTAGGGAGGGCATATATTGCATGGTGCACTGGGTGTTATATGCAAATAATGAATCATGGAACATTGCATCAAAAACTGGGGATGTACTGTATGGTGACTAATATAACAAAATAAAAATTATTGAAAAAATAAAAATAAAAAAATAAGAATAAAACTATAAGGAAGATTGCATCTTAGTAAGAAAGGTCTACATTGATATATAAGTAAGGTAACATATATGTAAACTTTTAAAGGTAGATATTAGTTAAATATAATAGGTGCACAAAAAAATGCCATTAAAATCAGTCAGTCAGTCATCCCAATCAGGACAAATAAGTTGAATTATTCTAGTAATAATAAAGATAGCACATTTTGCCAGTCATTGTTTTAAGCATTTTTGTATGCATTAAACCACAAGAGCTCCACAATAAATTCACTAGTTGATTCTACTGTTATATCTGCTTTGCAGGTGGGTGAACTGTGACCAATAAAGGTAAAATTGTCCACCTTGACAGATTAGGAGACAATGTATCCAGCAATGTAAAGTTTAAAGCAACTTTATTTAAATATCTTCATGACCTCACATAAGGAAGATTTATTGTATAAACCAAAGAAAAGCAAACTTTAACAATTATTCAAAACTAGGTCAAACTGAGATTGAAAATTTGCAGTTATTGAAAGATATCATCTCCCATTTTGTAAGGTAACATGTAAGAATATGGAGAAGCTATATACTAAGGAGTAGTCTGAAGCTAAGAACACTTATTCCAGCAACAAACTTAAGGGAAATCAAAGTCAAAACATGCAAAAGGAAGAAAGCAAGCTGCATAGCAGGTGGGAAGCTATTCTAAACAAGCGGACAGCTTAAGTGTGCTATGTGTTTCAGGAAGGCTATTTGTAAATAAAGTAAAACACAGCAGCTAAATCCAGGGTTGCCCACTCCCCCAACCCCCCGGTCAAAAAAGTTCTGGGAACTGGCAGAAAAGTTGCAGTAAGAAAGGTAGCTGTTAACCTTCTATTAGATATGCCTCTGTATCTCAACCTGGTTCCTCTAAATAGAACTAATACCGTTTGGAAATTCCTCTTTAATCCAAATTAACCTTGATAGTATGAAAATTACAAAAACCTCAAGGGTGTTTAAATCAACGGCAAAAATCTGCATATTACTGAAGGCCAAACGGTTGCAATTTTTCTGCACAGAGAAAGAAGCAGCAGAAGAGAGATAAGAAATTCAGATTCACCATTGTCAGAAGTCAAAGCTCTTCTTCGATTCCAGGAATGTATCTGTTCTGAATTCTAGACCAAATAATAGAATCTATCCTGACAAATATGTGTTCTCCAATTCTTGCAAATGTTGATGCTGATTAAAATTTCCAAAAGAGATAGTCACTTCACTTAGATGTAGAAAGTCACAGTGAAGATTACTTAATGAGTCTGGAGTAACAAGAAATTTTAAAACTAAAGAGACATGGTTTTTGCATAATACCGTGAATATATGACACACCACTGAATTGTCCACTTTAAAATGTTATGTGAATTTCACCTCAGTTAAAAAAATCCAAGTTGGTTAAAAAAAAAATAAGTAGTTATCATTTCATTTCCCTTAAAATTGCAATGATAAATTAACATGTACAGTTTCATTTAATGAACATGCTTTACAAAATATATCATTTCCATCAGGGAAATACACAATTACTTATTATCCTTTTTTAAGAAGTCAGGCCAGTCATTTTTCCCAGCCCAGTATCTTTAATAAGTGATATTATTCTTTCAAAAATTGAATCTATGAGGTCAAAAGTGGAAAAGAAAATACTCTCTAATGAAAATTGCATTTCTATTTCTGTTTCTGAGGCACTTTAATCATTCAGTGTGTGTTGTTGCTGGACTTAACAATCACCGTTTGTGGGCAAAATAGCTCTAATTAGCTCCATGTTAAGCACTGAGCTGACGGGGAAATATTCTCAAAAGGGTTCTAAATTAGCACTAATTTAAATCACCTCTACTATCAAAGGCTTTCTTTAGCAGATCTGAAAAGTTTATGTAAGATTTTCTACTGGACCATTTAAATGAAAATCTTTCATCCTGATTAGCGTATGCTAAGGGTAGCAAGCAGGGGCAAATACCAAGATGGGGAGTTTGCAAAAGTGTATATATATATGAATTTTAACATATATAATATATACTTGGTCAGAACAAATAAAAATCTAAAACCATTTAATTGACATGGAGATTTCAAATGTGATGAAAAAATAAGTAAATCTACATATGCATTCTAGTATTTTCTCAAAGGAACTATGGATTTGTTCAATAGCTCTTTGATTAAAATCCAAGTATCTGACACATTTATCATACAGTAAACTAATTTATATAACAATTAACTATTTATCAGAAACTGAACAAATTTTACATTAATGATATAACTGTAAAATATTTTTCTATGAAGATACTAAAAAATATTATGTACATCCACATACATAAACATCTATTTTGCATCGATAAATTCACACTATTAGTGTTCAAAAGGAATGAAGTATAATTAAAATAACATTTAATAAGACAACAGTAAAAAAAAAGTACATCTGGACATGTCATCTGTGGGGTTCCCATTACACATAAATTAATATTAAAGAAATAGGATGGTATCATTTATATCATTTTAGCTTCTTATTCCAAGGTTATAAATATATAAAGTACTAATTGTATTAATTGTGCTTAAGCTGTTAATGATTTCTGGACGAATTTAAGAAAGCAAAAATATAACCAAATCATTTAAATACTATCCCTCTCAAAATAATTTTGACAAATATATAATAATTGATACAGGAGTTAAGAAAGGTAGGTAGTAAAAATAAAAAAAAAAAAATCTAAAGAGCAATTCCCACCTCCAATACTACCACCCTGCCCCAACCCATCATCATTTTAATCCTGTAACTTTACAATAATCCTCTTACTGTATCTCTTTTTTTCTGGTTGCTTTTCTTTCATCTATTCTTAATGCAGTAGCTAGTATAATCTTCTTAAAACTTAAGGTAGATCTTTTGTCAGCTGGCAAAAAAAAAAAAAACTTAAGGTAGATCATATCACTCCCATGCTTGCAATTATGTACTGTCTTCCCATCTCATTTCAAGCTGGAGTCATTACAATGAACTTACAAACTACCCAACAAATTTGGCTCCACGCTATTTCCTATTTGAGTGACTTCATCTTCTGTTTTACTCCCCCCCATTCAGTTTACTCTTATCAAAGTGTCAAGTTTGACAGCTTTTTGCAAGAACAATTAGAAGGGGCTGATTTGTCAATAGTTTTGAGTGGGAGACTACAATGATGTCATTTGCACAAAACAGAAGGAGTTCAGTTCTTCATGTGTTAAATTTAAGAAAATATAGAATTCCATTTGGAAATACTGAGTTTGTGTTTGGATAATTCAGTGAAGAGATATTGCTCAATGTATCTTGCTCAAATGTATATAGATGTGGTATACGTGAATCTCTTAAAAAAGATTTCTAATTTAAATGTGACTGCTCTATTAGTTTTTAAGAGAAGCCATAACAAAGAACTACAGAGCTGGTGGCTAAACAACAGAAATTTATTACCTCACTGCTCTGGAGGCTGGAAGTCTGAGATCAAGATGTTGGCAAGGTTGAATTCTGAGGCCTCCCTCCTGGACTTGTGCATGGCCAACTTCTCCCTGTATTTTTACATGGTCTTTCCTCTGTAACTGTCTATATTCAAATTACTTCTTTTTATGGTGAAACCAGTCATATGGGATGGGATCCACCCTGATCACTTCATTTAACTTAATTATATCTTTAAAGACCCTTTATCTAAATAAAGTCACATTCTGAGGTACTAGACATTAAGACTAATACATGAATTTTAGGGAGACACAGTTCATCCCACAACAGGTTCTTACCATTTACTTATGTTTCCTAGGAGAACCAAAAAGATATTATCGTCATTAAAACAATAAGGAATACATTGTAAAGTGTGGTATAATACAGTAGCTTTGAGAAGTTAGATGCTAATTACGTGCTATAAATTTCAAATAACACTAAGAGATACTGTATGGAAATGGTGTCCCAAATATCAATGACAGTGATGGGATTCTAGAATGTTATAGTCCAGATCCCAGCACGTAAATATCAATGGAAGATGAATATTTCCATAATGGCTATCAAGGCAGGAGTGGCATTCAACATGCTTTCTTCTGAAGGGAATAGAAGAAGTATTCTAAGGGTAAGATGGCAGGTCAGAAAAACTGGTGAACAGAAGGCTGATTGAAGCCATAATGTAGTAAATAATACTGCTTCACAAGGCTTCCAAATAGAAGTCTTTTTCCATTGTTTGAAATGGGGAAAGATTCTCTTGCAGAAGTATCTATGAGTGCCACTATGTATGCCTCCAATTTTTCTCCAAAAGGGGCTTTTGTAATTTGCCAATGCAACTGTGTACCAGAAAAAGGACAATCACTAGAGCTTTTTTTTTTCAAGTGTATTTTGAGCTGACATGGAAACTAATTACATAAATGCTAAAATAATCTTCTGGATTGACTGATACACGAACATTAAGTAATAAATGTTTTGGGACTAAGTTCATCACATAGGATGTCTAATGCATTCTTGTACAATGTATTTTCCAGTTCTTGAGTGTCTACCTGACATAGATATACTTCACAAATGAGAGAAGCCTCACATTGGTTCTCATATTGGACATTTGTGGTAGAAAGCCCTAGAAGAAAACCCCTAAAACTACTAATCCTCTAGCCCAGATATTTTATCCAAAGCAAAACCACATTCTAGAAATATTTACAGAGAAAATAAAAGGATTTTTAAAGATGCATAGAGACTTATATCCATCATTGCTTCTTTTATTCTTTTTATTTTTTTATTTTTTGAAGATTTTATTTATTTGAGAGAGAGAGAGAGCATGAGCAGGGGCAGAGGGAGAGGGAGAAGCAGACTCTCCACTGAACAGGGAGCCTGATGCAGGGCTCCATCCCAGGACCCCAGGGTTTATGATCTGAGATGAAGGCAGACGCTTGACTGACTGAGCTAACCAGGTGCCCCCATCATTGCTCCTTTTAATTTACTATCTGAAACTCTACGGAAAGCAGTTGTACCAGATGTTATATTTTATATGGAGCCAATTAATACAGCCTCTGACATTTTGTATGTATCTTTGACTTTGGTGAATGCTTTTTTTCCTTGACCTTTTTAATAAGAAGGATAAAAAAAAAATTGGGGCACCTGGGTGGCTCAATCAGTTAAGCCTCTGACTCTTGATTTCAGCTCAGGTCATGATCTCAGGAACGTGAGCATGGAGCCTGCTAAAGATTCTCTCTCTCCCTCTTCTTCTGCCCCTCCCATCTGGCTTGCCCATGTGCTCTTTCTCTCTGTCAAAAAAAAAAAAAAAAAGAAAAAGAAAAGTGTGTGTGTGTGTGGGGGGGGGGTATAATCTAGCTGCAGGGCTCTGCCCTTCTGTTCTATGGTCCTTGATCATACTGACACTTTGTGTTAATGACATTATGTTATTTTTGATCAGGTGAATAGGAAGTGGCAAGAACCCTAAATTCTCTAGTAAACAACATGCTTACTGGAGTATCAAGTCAAGATGATCTCTAAAAAGTTTTAAATGGGGGCGCCTGGGTGGCACAGTGGTTGAGCGTGTGCCTTCGGCTCAGGGCGTGATCCCGGCGTTATGGGATCGAGCCCCATATCAGGCTCTTCCGCTATGAGCCTGCTTCTTCCTCTCCCACTCCCCCTGCTTGTGTTCCCTCTCTCGCTGGCTGTCTCTATCTCTGTTGAATAAATAAAATCTTTAAAAAAAAAAAAGTTTAAAAGACTGCGAATCAATGAAATTTTTGTAGGTAGAGAATTTTGGATAATCGTGGACATCTTCTTTAATATAAAGCTGCTTCTACTCTCAAGAAACTGACTTCTACCACTGTGAAATAGATTCCTAATACACCTCTTCTGATTTTAGAGGCAGTATATACCCTACATGAGTCTATTATCCTGGTCCATTAAATAAGTGAATAGAAATTCTTCTAGTTCAGAAGGTGATCTAGAGCAAAAGAGTTCTCTGTAGTAAGAGTAGGCTACAGAACATGCTGCTTAAACTTTAGGACCAGGGACCCAAAAGAACTAAGGTGACATAGATGTATTTTGCTGATATTCACACTGTGTGGACTTTGTCTTAAACTATTAGGAGACTAGCCTCTCAGGCTCATCACGTGCCCTAGCAAGACCATGCCTTCTGCGGCAAAAAAAACCCCAAATGTCCTTTTTACAAATAGCTCCTACTACATCGGGACTTGGTAGAGAGTGTGTGTTTGATCATTGGACACGTATTGACTGAGTAACTAAAGCTTTGCATTGTAGCACTATTATTGAACCACTGAGTCATAATTTTAGGCAAGCATGGTAAAAATCCACCATACCATGGAAGTGGTACATTTGAGATTGGCCTTAAGTAGATGTAGAAAAATAAGGCTCAGATTCTCAGCTCACTTATTACTTTTGTACCAAGATCTGTCCTTCAACTCTCATCTACTGCTTTGTGGCATATTTCCTATAATCCACTGAGGGGGAGGAAAAGACGTGGGCCTGGTTCACATAGAGAACATCAAATATAATGGCGGTAGCCCAAAGTGGATTGCAGTTGCATTCCATTCCACTCAGGATAAACTCTGAAGAACTGTGGTAAAGAAAAATTTTCTCAGTGGGCAGAGCTGTAAGCAATACATTTCATTGTCCCACTCAAATTGTAGGGAGAAGTGGCTAATATAGGTTTTACATTGATATCTCACTAGAGGAGAAAATAATGGCCTGGATAGCATAGGATGTGGATAGTATGGCCCTGGAATAATAGAAAAAAGAGACTTGGGAAAAGACGTAATTGAATCAATAAGAACGGAGAAAAGCTTGTGATCTTTGTATTTCATATTAATATCCACAGAGACTACCATGGAGGGAATGCTATCAGGAAACATCATGACTGACCTAGTGAAGTCAGCCAGCCTCTCTCTTCTATATCCCTAATGTTTGCAAATAGGCAAATGAAGAGACTGGTCATAACAGCAGGGGTGGTGGCAATGTACTGCCTTAACATGGGCTCCATTTTACCCAGGATTACTTAACTGTGTCACTAGTCAATGGCAAATCTATCAGCAGTGCTATTTATGAATCCTACGTATGACATTATTTACAGGAAAGTAACTCAGAAAGCCTTCCTAAGCAACATAATCTGAGAGCTTACAGAATGTCTTATTCAGATCAAGAGACCCATTTTAGGATAAGCAACAGTGGGATTACAGTTATGTGGTTCAATGATCTTATCGTATATCACATTACTGAAAAACATCTGGCCATAAAACACAGGCCTGTATAATGGCCAATTAAAGAGAAAATACCTTGAAAGATTCGGCTGCTGCCCTAAAAACTGCAGTGTATGCCCTAAACTATCAGTCAAAATACAGTGTTGAGTCTCACATGCCATGATATATGGGGTCCGGAAATCAAGGGATTGAAAAAATTTTTGTTCCTTTCACCGATATGCCAGAGACCTACTGATGAAAATTTGCTTCCCATCCTAGAAACCTAAGACCTCGGCAGGTTCTATTTATTGGTCTTTTGAGAAATTCAGGGAATTTCTGCCCATGGAAAGAGTCAGGACTTTCTGATATGAAAGTGAAGCTGTTACGCTAACATGGCACCTGTGGACTCCTCATGCCACTGGTTATGTCAATGTGCTGGCACAAAATTGACTCTGATTTTCATGAAAAGTTGGAAAAAACTACTAAATAATGGATAGGGGGAGAGGGCATATGAAGCCAAAGGGGATTCAGGGGGGTGGATCTTGGTGTTTTTATGTTAAGTTAATAATTATGAATAATGAGTTAGAGCATTAATTGCCAGAGAACAGTATAGCTTCAAAAGCTCAGTGCCCACAGGCAAGCAAACAAAACCATCTGTAATGCCACTTAAGTGTAAGGAAACTCGAAATTCATGATCAAGTAGAGAACTGATGAATATCAATTACAGGTTTAGGATTACCTTCAGCAACTGGCTTGGGTTGCTATCTCACTTTAACTCTTTTTAAGGTATTGTAATTGGCCACCTCCTTGAAAGACTGGGTTTTCACTTACTCAGTCATGGACTATGTGTATGCATGTTATTCTCGTATTATTCGAAGACACTCGAAATCTAGAAAAGAAAGTGAATTGATCTGAGTGTTGTCAGAGATATACTGTATCTGAGTCATGATTCTCCCCTGAATAATTTGGCCTCTCCAGTTTCCTCATCTGGTTCAAGAAAATCATCCCTGCTGCCTTCGTGACTGAATTTCTGATCCTCACCAGCTCTCAGAATATCCCAAAGTGAAGGAGGGCCTCTTGTTCTACCTTGCAAAACCTAGTGAGAAATCAAAAGCCATAGTGCTCCATCCAGGTAGGCCCAAGGACCTACTACTAATTGTAGGATCAGAAGACATGTCACATCTCAGGTGAGCAATATGGTTACCGAAGGGGATGCTCAAAAAGCCCAGTGAAGCTAACCTAGAAGTATAGAGTAGTTAGTACATCACAGACAAACACTGACCAAAGAGAGAAAAATTAAATAACAACAACAACAATAAAAGGAAAAAGAATCGAGGGAATACATCTTTTTCTCTTTCTTTCCACCTCCTGCCATCAGATTGTTCAAAGGCACAGTGGTTCTATACAAACAGAAGATTTAGTGAATGCCTAAGCAACTGGCTTTGTTTTACTGAGAAGCTGTGGCCAGCATGGTGACATACCACCATTTCTTTCTTTCTCATTCTTTCTTTGATGGTATCATTATCTGCCATAAAGTGCCTACAAATAAGCCTTACTACAGGTTCTGAATTCTACAGATTTCATGGTAAGATGGTCTAATTGATCATAAAGTCTATAGGTCTAAAAATTAGATATGCACCTTATCATTATGAAGATTCACTTACAGCTTCATTAGCAGGTGTCATATGTTCTTTTATACACTTAATTCCATAATAACTATGACTATGATAATACTATGATAAAATAGTATCCTTATTTTACAGAAGAGGAATTTGTGTAATAGATTAAATAGTACAAAACATCAACTTTATCTTTATAATCAGAAAAGCCTCTTGTTTGGGAAAAGTTGGATTTTACTAATTTACTACAATGAAATCAGTTATTATGGGACAGTGGCTTTAAGGTAATTTTTAATTTTGAAGTCAACGCTTACATCCAAATAGTTTGTGCATTTTCTCAACCATATCAAAAAGCTACCACAATCTAGTGTTTTCTAAAGCTAGAGAAAAATCTTTAATTGGTGACAGAGTAAACTATTCTGGTTTGAATCCTATGGATCACTTAATTGAATACACCTAAAGTGTTTGTGACAGGTTGAAATAATAAAAGGAAACTAGCTTTCCTTGAGAACAAAATCAGAGAAGCAGTCTCTTTGCTTCTGATGTAAACCCTTACTCAGCAGGTCACTGTTCTTTTGAGAAATAGTGATTTACATGGGACTTGGTTCCTATAAATATTAAATAATTTAACATGAGATATCAGTTGACCATGAAACATGAGTTTCCCATCATGAACTCGATGTTAACTGACCTGCAAAACAGAAAGGCAATGAAGATATACTGGAGGCTGATGTTGAACAGTGGTTGCAAGCAGAAATGTCAGTGGTATACCTAGAAACAAGGCTAGAATACAATAAATACTGGAGACTTTAATATGTTGTATGAGAACGGTTGTCTGCCTCAGTGTTTCTAATCTTTCTGTACTCCCTCTCATCCTTCAGAACTAACGCCTAATTGGATAAGCATATGACCCACCAGTTAGGACTGAAAAACAGCATATCATGGATAGCAGAAATTTATGTCTATTTGTCTCCTATCCGTAGTGCAATATTCTAAAATAAACATTACTAAATTGATCTGGATGTATATAAATAGCATATAATTTAATAACCAAAGTAAAATTATTCCAGAAATGAGAAGACATTAAAATGGCCAATAAATATATGAACAGATTCTCACCTTCACTAGTCACAAGGAAAAATAAAAATTCAAATCAAACCAAGATATTACTACATATTTGTCAATAAATCTAAAATGAAAAAAAGCAGACCATGACAAGTGTTGATACTTGTCTTTCTAAGGTCATTAGGAACATACCTGCAGTTTTATGGATTTTGGTTTATTGGCTTATTGTAACTTGTGAGATAACATAACATTGAACAGGGTATCTGAGTAATAGATGTTTCATGAGGATTCAAGAAGAGGTTTCACACCGAAATGAATGCTTTCTAGATATTGCTCCAGGTAGTGGGAGGCAACTTTATGGTTCTGTTTCTTTGTTGATATTATATAGAAGACAGAAAAAAATGGAATGAGGCTAAACAAACATTTGGTAAAGAAGTAGATGTCACATCAGTTGGGAGGATAGTCATTTGATAATCCTTATGGTTTATGCAGTGACCTTATTTTTGTCTCTCTTCAGAAAAGATAATGGAGTCATCTTGTTTGAGTTTACTTCATCACAGTCAAGGAGTGACCTGATCTGATACTGGTGACCATCGAAACTTTTTATTCAACAGGTGAACATGATCGCTTACTTATGGTGCCAAGACAGCTCCTCGAAGGGGCTCCTGGGTGGCACAGCGGTTAAGCGTCTGCCTTCGGCTCAGGGCGTGATCCCGGCGTTATGGGATCAAGCCCCACATCAGGCTCTTCCACTATGAGCCTGCTTCTTCCTCTCCCACTCCCCCTGCTTGTGTTCCCTCTCTCGTTGGCTGTCTCTATCTCTGTTGAATAAATAAATAAAATCTTTAAAAAAAATTGTTAAAAAAAAAAAAGACAGCTCCTCGAAAACCAAGGTCTGACTATTAGCAACAGGACAGTTCCCAATTATCTCTTCTTACAGCAATATCAGTTAGTTATTATCATTGACAAGTCTATGGGTTAGTAGAGAAATCATTTTTTATTTTTTGTTTAAATTCCAGTTAGCATACAGCAGAGTGTTAGTTTCAGGTGTACAATGTAGTGATTCAACATTTCCATACAACACCTGGTGCTCATCACAAAAAGTGCACTCCTTAATCCCCACGACCTATTTAACCTATCCTCCCATGCACACCTCCCCTGGTAACCATCAGTTTGTTCTCTATAGTTAAGAGTCTGTTTCTTGGTTTACCTCTCCTTTTTCCTCATTGTTCATTTGTTTTGTTTCTTAAATTACACATGTGAGTTAAATCATATGGTATTTATTTTTCTCTGACTGATACATTTCACTTTGTATAATACTCTCTAGCTACATTCACATCATTGCAAGTGGCACGATTTCAGTCCTTTTCATGACTAATACTACACTGTATATAAATACAGCACTTATTCTTTATCCATTCATCAGTCAATAGACACTTGGGCTGTTTCCATAATTTGGCTGTTGTAGATAATGCTGCTATAACAACTGGGGTGCTTGTATCCCTTTGAATTAGTATTTTTATATCCTTTGTGTAAATGCCTCATAGCTCAAATGCTGGATCATAGGGTAGTTCTCTTTTTAACTTTTTGAGGAAGCTCCATACTGTTTTCCAGAGTGGCTGCACCAGTTTGCATTCCCACCAACAGTGTAAGAGGGGTCCCCTTTCCCAACATCCTTGCAAATACCTGTTGTTTTTGTGTTGTTAATTTTAGCCTGACAGGTGTGAGGTAATATCTCATTGTATTTTGATTTGCATTTCCCTGATGAGTGAGTGGCCTTGAACATTTTTTCACGTGTCTGTTGGCCATCTGTATGTCTTCTTTGGAAAAATGTCTATTCATATCTTCTGCCCATTTTTAAATTGGATTATTTATTTTTTGCATGTTGAGTTTGATAAATTCTTTATTGATTTTGGATACTATCCCTTTATCAGATATGTCATTTGCAAATCTCTCCCATTCTGTAGGTTGTCTTCTAGTTTTGTTGACTGTATCCTTCCCTGTGCTGTAGCTTTTTATTTTGATATAATTCCATAGTTCATTTTTGCTTTTGTTTCCCTTGTCTCAGGAGACATACCTAGAATGAAGTTGCTACTGCTGTTGTAAAAGAAGTTAGTGCCTGTGTTCTCTTCTAGGATTTTTATGGTTTCAGGTCTCACATTTAGGTCTTTCATCCATTTTGAATTTATTTTTGTGTATGGTGTAAGAAAGTGGTCCAGTTTACTCTTTTGCATGTAGCTGTCCACTTTTCTGAACACTATTTGTCAAAGAGACATTCTTTTCCCATTGGATATTATTTCCTGCTTTGTCAAAGATTAAGTCGTAGGCTCCTTTCTGGGTTTTCCATTCTCTTCCTTTGATCTATGTGTCTATTTTTGTGCCAGTACCCTATCGTTTTGATTACTATAGCTCTGCAGTATATCTTAAAGTCTGGAATTGTGATGCCTCCAATTTTGCTTTTGTTTTTCAAGGTTGCTTTGGTTATTCCGGGTCTTTTGTGGTTCCATACAAATTTTAGGATTGTTTGTTCTAGCTCTGTGAAAAATGCTGTTGGGATTTTGATAGGGATTGCATTAAATGTGTAGATTTCTTTGGGTAGTATAGACATTATAACAATATTTGTTCTTACACTCCATGAGCATGGAATGTCTTTCCATTTCAACAATACATTAAAAAAAATCATTCACCATGATCAAGAGGGATTTATTCCTGGGTTGCAAGCGTGGTTCAATATTTGCAAATCAATCTACATGACATATCACATTAATAAAAGAAAGACTAAGAGCCATATGATCATTTCAATAGATGCAGAAAAATCATTTGAAAAAGTATAATATCCACTTATGAGAAAAACTCTGAACAAACTAGGTTTAGAGAGTACATACCTCAACATAATAAAGACCATATATGAAAAACCCACAGCTAACATCATATTCAATGGGCAAAAACTGAGAGCTTTTCCTTTATGGTCAAGAACAAGACAGTTATGCCCACTTGCAAATACTTTTAGTTAACATAGTACTGGAAGTCTTAGCCACAACAATCAGACAACAAAAAGAAATAAAAGACATCCAAATTATAAAGGAAGAAGTAAAACTTTCACTATTTGCAGACAACATGATGCTATACGTAGAAAACCTGAAAGACCACCAAAACCCCTAGAACTAATAAACAAATTCAGTAAAGTCACGGGATAGAAAATCAATGTACTGAAATCTGTTCATTGCTATACACCAATAATGAAGGAGAAAGAGAAATTAAAGAATCAATCCCATTTACAACTGCACCAAAAACAGTAAGATACCTAGGAATAAACCTGAGATCATGACCAGAGCTGAAATCAAAAGTCCAACTCTTAACCCACTGAGCCACCTAGGAGCCCCCCTAGGAATAAACTTAACCAAAGAGTTGAAACACCTGTATTCTGAAAACTATAAAACACAGATGAAAGAAGCTGAAGATGACACAAAGAAAAAGTAGGGCAATTCTTCACACTCAGCTTGATTCACACTTGTGTCTTGACTAAGTATGAATAGAGGGTCGTTATAAGGCTACAGAAGTATGTGGCCTTTAATGGGAGATTTGAATATCTACAGCCCAGTGTTAAGTCCACATTCACACCTATCAATTTACTTGGTAGACTTTTACTTCTCGCTTAATCTAGGGAACTTGACTTCTATGAGCATCCGTTTCTTACTAGGAAAAACTGGAGATCAATGTGATAATCACTCCACAGGCCTGTTGTGATGAAGAAACAAGCTCAAACATGTAAAAGCACTTAACACAGTGCCTGGTACACAATAACACTCCAAAATGTTAAATATAATTATCACCTACATAAATAAAATATTTAGGTCTGTTTGCTCAAGATCCAATTGGAATAGGGGTGTTAGCAAATAATATATAAGACACTCAGTTAATTTGAATTTCAGATAAGCAATTAATAAATTTTTGGTATCAGTACAGAATATGCAATTTTTAGAACATACTTATGCAAAAAAAATCATTGTTTAACAAATGTAACTAGAAGTTCTGTAATTTATTTGGCAACCATATGATGGATAAAATTCTTACATTATTTTTGGTGCATTTTTATGTATCATAGGAGGTGCACCTGGGTGGTGCTGTCAGTTAAGTATCTGACTCTTGGTTTCCTCTCAGGTCTCAGGTCATGTGATTGAGCCCCGTGCCATGCTGTGCACTCAGCATGGAGTTGGCTCGAGATTCTCTCCATCTCCCTCTGGCCCTCCCACCCATGTTTTTGTTCTATCTCTCCCTCTCTCTCTCTCTAAAATAAATAAATCTTTAAAAAAGAAAAGAATGATTATAAGAAAAAATGATGCTGAGTAAAAACCTGGATAAATACCACAAAAACATACACAAATATTTGGGAAATGTACTTACATTTTATTGTGGATAAGTACTGAAAATCTTCTACTTTTACCATATAATTTAAATCGCAAAGTTCTATCAGTTTTTTCTCTATAGTTAAGAGTCTATTTCTTGGTTTGCCTCTTTTTTTTTCCTCCTTATGTTTGTTTTATTTCTTAAATTCCACATGAGTGAAATCATATAGCATTTGTCTTTTTCTGACTTATTTCACTTAGCATAATACTCTCTAGATCCATCCACATCATTTCAAATGGCAAGGTTTCATTCTTTTTTATGACTAAGTAATATCACATTGTATATATATACACAACTTTCTTTATCCATTCATCAGCAGATGGACATTTGGGTTGTTTCAGTAATTTGGCTATTGTAGATAATGTGGCTATAAACATTAGGGTGCATATATCCTTTTGAATTAGTATTTTTGAATCCTTTGGGTTAATATCTAGTAGCTCAAATGCTGGATCATTGTGTAGTTCTATTTTTAACTTTTTGCGAAACCTCCATACTGTTTTCCAGAGTGACTGCACCAGTTTGCATTCCCACCAACAGTGTAAGAAAGTTCCCCTTTCTCCACATCCTTGACAACACCTGTTGCTTCTTGTGTTGCTAATTTTAGCCATTCTGAATGGTGTGAGGTGATATCTCATTGTAGTTTTGATTGGCATTTCCCTGATGATGAGTGATGTTGAGCATCTTTTCATGTGTCTGTTGGCCATCTGTTTGTCTTTGGAAAAATGGTGGGGGGGGGGATGCGTTAAAGAGATGATGGGGATTCTGGGAGCACTTTTGTGATGACTACTGGGTATTGTATATAGGTATTGAATCACTAAATTCTGTAACTGAAACTAATATTGCACTATATGTTAACTAACTGGAATTTAAATTAACTTAAAAATGAATGAATGAATGAATGAATGAATGAATAAATAAATAAATAAATAAATAAAACAGTTCTTAATTTAGTACCTTAAATCTTCAATCTAATACTACCTATATAACTGTGGGGTGTTTGCTTTACCTTACTTGGTTCATTGATAAAATGGTGGAAAATGGTTTATCTTTGTAGAGTTGGTAAGGATTAAATGAGTTGTTACATGGAAGATTTTTTTAGGTAAAGATTGCCACAGAACATGCACTCAGTTAGTGTTAGCTACCTTTTTAAAGGTTTTAAAACATTTATCCCAGGATTCAGAATTCTAGACATATAATTTTCCTTGTTAGTCCTGTACTGATATCTACTAGCTCATAAGAACATATTTCAATTCATATCTGGTAAAGAGGAGTGAGAGGGTAGTTTAAGCTTTCTATCTCAAATTATGATAAATTTTCCACTTAAAAAATGCTCTCTTTTACATAGTTTATCAGTTATTTCAGAATTTAAACTCAGTCAGTTCAAAATTAATCTCCTTTAAAAGTCAGTCATCCCTTTCATCCCTTTTGCCTTCCCAGGAGGTGCATGAGCAGAAGGAAAATTATGTAACACCAGGAGGAAGAGCAGTGCTGTTGTCTTGGCTGACTCCAGGGAGAGGCTTCACCCAAATTGCTCTTTACTCCACACACTAGCAGCATGTATTGGTTTGACCTCTCCCACATATCCTTCTGGTGTGTGGTGACATTTACTGCTTTTCCATGGCCCTAGAAAAAATAATTTACATTCTGTACATCTTTGTTCTCTTCCTAGAACTGTTTGCATCTGCGTATTACCACAGCCTTTTCTAGACTCTGTTCAATAAGAACCAAATAAGGCTATGGAAGTAATAATATAAGGCTTATTTTTACCTAAGTACACCTTCACACTTTTTTTTTTTTTTTATCCTCTACAATGACAGTCTGACACTGACGCCTGACAATCTGAAAAGTGTTTTGTTCCTGAAGTTCCATATAGGAGGAAGGTCACTGGAGTCAAAGATGACTCTCTGACCTACTTCAAAACTATTAGGAGGGTTTCTTCCTATCATTCAACTTCCAAACCGTAAGTTTCTCTCTTTTTTTTTTTAAGATTTTATTTATTTATTTGACAGAGAGATAGAGGGAGAGCACAAGTAGGCAGAGCAGCAAGCAGAGGGAGAGGGAGAAACAGGCTCTCCTCTGAGCAGGGAGCCCGACGCGGGGCTCCATCCCAGGATGCGGGGATCATGACCTGAGCCGAAGGCAGCCACTTAACCGACTGAGCCACCCAGGCGCCCCTAAACCATAGGTTTCAACACATGAAGGATAAAGACTGAAACTCCATTGACTATACTAATTTATAATTTTCTTTAATTTTAATATCTCTCATTCCCAAAAAAGAGAACAATGCATTTCATGTTTGAACTGAATGGTTATTTTGTTAAATCCTGTACTCTTCCTATAAAGTATAATAAATACTTTAAGTCAGAAAAATCTAAAAATTTCCCAGTTATTTCTCTACATTTACTATTCTATTCTTAGATAATACTGTTTTACAATATGCCACAGTCTTGGCTAATAATTAAGAATACAAAAACAGAGGCTCCTGAATGGCTCCGTCAGTTGAATGGCCAACTCTTGATTTTGGCTCGGATCATGATCTCAGGGTTGTGTGACTGAGCCTCATATCAGTCCCCACGCTCAGTGGGGAGTCTGCTTGAGATTCTCTCCCTCTGACCCTCCCACAGCTCGCACTTTCTTTCTCTCTAAAATAAATAAATCTTTTTAAAAAAGAATACAAATTTAATAACACAATATTATACCATCAAAAACTCCAAAATTTAGTGGGGTAAATCGCAATGTGGTTTTCTCTGTAGTCAATGATACTTAGAAATAAAATAAAATATGCATTTCTGTATGCAGAAGATGATATTGCTTTAAATGATCTTAAGTGACTATAATGCATTTCATATCATTTCCCTTAACACAAAATGATACATAAATAAATCAGAGGCAAAAATCTTAGCTTTGTGTTTATTCAAAATAAAATCATGACCTACTTTTACAAGAATGTTAGGGTTTCAGAGGAGAAATGTTAATGTATTCAAATACATTCAGTTATTTTCTAACAGCATATTTATCTTTATCAATACACAGATTATTTGAAATAACAGATTTCCTCATTTTAGCTAATTGGTTTTACTCAATTTGTCACTATATAAATCAATACTGTTTTAATTTCATATTCCCCATTTATGTAACTCAATCCAAAATTTGTATGATACAGAACGCAGACAGAATTTGGAGTTCTATGTCCTAAACTTGATATATTTAGTAAGTTTGAGAAACAGTCGATGTACCAAATAAGAGCAGGAAATAAACATTATTTTCATCAGACAGTCTTGTTTGACTTCTTTCTCTTTTTATGTGATGCCAGGATTTTTTATGGTTTGTCGTATTTTGTTAGCCTCAGACATGCAATTATACTTTCTCTTCTTTATCATTATTATCATTTATAGCTTTACTTGCTGCTGTGTGAATCTCACCAGCCTACTATATTTGAGAGCATTAATTTAGAGTACTTTATTTCTGTTCTTCAAGAAAATCTTTATTTTTAAACTTAGAAGAGCACGCCAATTTAACAGTTAAATAATTAATGCAAATTTTTGTAGTCTAAATTACTTTTAAGTTTTCATCGAAAATCCAATAGAGAAAAATCTCAAGCATATATTAATTGATTCTGCCTGTAATTTGGCATGCAATACAAAGTTATGATTTTCCTTTTCCCCTATAACCTGACTTAAAGTCAGTAATGCTATGATTTTTCAAGATTTTATTTATTTATTTATTTATTTATTTATTTATTTGAGAGAGAGAGAGAGAGGATGCACAAGTAGGGGGAGGGACAAAGGGAGAGGGAGAGAGACAAGCAGACCCCCAGTGAGTGCAGAGCCCGACACAGGGCTTGATCCTAGGACCCCGAGATCATGACCTGAGCCCAAGTCAGACACTTAACTGACTGAGCCACCCAGATGCCCCTGTGATTTTTTTTTTTAAGTTGCCAATCACCTAACTCCTTCCAGTTTAGCAACAAACATTTTTTAAACTAATTTTCTTTCCTTAGTTTTTGTATTTTACACATTTTAAAAGTTCCATACCATGTATTACTTGTTAATTCAGGACAAAATATATTTCATTCCTTTTATGGTATGAAGGACGTTTAAAAAATGGAAATTTAGAATATTTAAAAATTGAAAATTTGGAGTATTTAAAACTAGTTCTAGTAGTTTCCATTAGAAATAACTTTTCATTCATTCAGAAAAATTTTATTGACCATATGCAACTTATGTATGTACTCTGTTGGCATTAAATTTATGTCAGGTTAATTTAGCACTGGTTCCTACTCTAAGTTAATCTCGGTTATTTGAGATGTGCCCATACTAACTTAATCTTTCCAATTAAATGAAATTATATAGGTAAGGTTATAGAGAATTGAAGAAAAGAATAGAATATAACTCTCCTTATAAGCTCATAAAGTGATTTTCTTTACACTAGTGCAAATTTGAATAGAAAATAAAATTTAATCCTCAATATTCAGTCCAGCATGTAAAACTAGAGATTTCTCAAATCGGAAAAAAACATATGCAGTCTTCTGGTGAAGATGGATGGATGGATGGACGGACGGACGGACGGATGGACAGATGGATGGATAGACAGATATACAGATGCATAGATAATGTCCTAACACAATGTGTAGAATCTGTGGGCATATCAGTAAAGGTGAAAGAATTCACTTTAATGCATGTTTTCTATCTACTTAGGTGGAACTGTATACTTTAATCAAATATACATATTTGCAAGTAATGACAAGATATTAAAATTTTCATGGAATAGAATAAGCTAATTTTTCCAGAGATGCTACATTTTGATTCATTACCAGTATTTTCTTCACTTACAACTACTAAACTACTTGCCAGAAATCATCAGTCCTTTTTGCTTCTGCAATCCTGAATGTATTTTGAAGAACAAAATGATACTTTGTACCTGTCTGAATTATCATAGTTGTTAGTATAAAATTAAATACTTGTGAATAATACAATTTTCAGCATATTGTATACTTGGTATTTTTATATAGTTATATTACCAATTTAAATGGATATGGTGAATTCCAAATAATATCCATATTGTATATAACTTTTTTTAACATTAGCAATTTAACATTTTTTTTTCTTATTTCAATGAACTAGGATTTCAATTCCACTTGCTCACATTTTATAACAGCATATTATTATATCTTTTATACATTAAAGTATTTTCTTCATACATTTAAAGGCATCTGGATGAAAATTATTACTTAAACATTATCAAATGTGAAGCACAAATTAAAGTGAAATGAATTTAATTGTTTTCATAATCTGTAGGTCTCTATGCCAATATCCATATGAAGCTGTATAATTATTGCTTTCATCACCTGGTTCTACTATGATTATCCTTCATAAAAGATCTTGCATTCAGCTGGAAAGATAGCAGGTAGCTGACAATCCCCAAGTGCAGCACTTTTAGATCTGTCTCTGAATTTGAAGGTAAGATCACACATTTCCCACACAGGCCCCAGCCAATGACTAAACCTAACAAGGTTACCGAGGTTGTTCATTACCAAGGGAGTCCAATGAAGGACTCCTTTATTGGGGAATATCTATTTCTGAGCTCCTCATCATGGCACCAACAATTTGTTAAATTTGCCCAGTGGTCTTAAACTCTACCTGCCATCCCATTTCTTCCCATCTTTTGTTTAATGGCTTTCAGATGTGCAGTGCATTCCAAAGTTTTCCCTTGGGCAATCTGGTTTCCTTTCTCTTTTTCAGTCACAAACATTCACTACCATAACTTTCCTGAACATAAGTTTATCTCAGGGCCACCTACCAGAGGTACTGAACTGACACCAGCTTCTGTATGTCAGAGTTTAATTCTAGTCGTAATTTTTTGTTTTAGTCATAATTCAATATGCCTCTTACAATATAATCCTTACTGTTATTTATTTTGAAACTTGGTGCATGTGGAAATATAAGTATAAACTCATTTTATGTTTTTTTTCTTTTTTGGTATTTTTAATTTTTTTGTTATAAATAATTTTAGATTTAAATTAGAGATACAGGGATGTAACAGAGAGTTCCTGCATACCTTTCACTAACTTCCTCTAATGTTAACACTTTATATAACCATGGCATATTTATCAAAATTAAGAAATAAACAATGGTATGACACTAATGAAGTACAGACTTTATTAAAACTTCAAACATTTGAGGCCACCTGGTTGACATAGTTGGTTGAGTGCCCGACTCTTGGTTTCGCTCAGGTTGTGATCTCAGGGTTCTGGGATCAAGACCCAGAATAGGCTCTGAGCTCAGCATGGAGTCAGGTTGAGATTCTCTCTCCCTCTCCCTCTGCCCCTCCTGCTGTCTTTCTCTTTCTCTCTCTCTCTCTCTCTCTTAAATAAATAAATAAATCTTTAAGAAAATTCAAATGTTTGCTACAAGTTTTTGCTACTGTATTTTCTGCTAATGAATTTCCATTCCATCATTAACCTAGGATACCAAGTTGCACTTAGTTATCTTTTTGCCTGAGCCTTCTCAAATTTGTGACTGATTTTTATTTTTTGCTTTTTTTAAATAACCTTCACACTTTTTTTTTTTAAGATTTTATTTATTTATTTGACAGAGACAGCCAGCGAGAGAGGGAACACAAGCAGGGGGAGTGGGAGAGGAAGAAGCAGGCTCCTAGCGGAGGAGCCTGATGCCAGGCTTGATCCCAGAATGCTGAGATCACGCCCTGAGCCGAAGGCAGACGCTTAACGACTGCGCCACCCAGGCGCCCCACCTTCACACTTTAAAATAACCTTCACACTTATGAAAGTATTGGTCAATAATTTCATAGAATGAACCTGGTTCAGGTATTTTTCTACTTTTTTCTCATAGTATTACTAGGCTTATAGATTTGGGGGAAGAAACTTATAGCAAGTATTCTTACTGCCTCATACCAATGATTACATGACATCAACCTAGCATTAAGGTCCTGTTCCTGTGAATCTAGATCCCCAGGTCAAGGTGGTGTGTGCCAGGTTTATCCACTGTAAAGTTTGGTTTGTAGTTTTCTTCTAATACCTTATAAGCCTTTGTTTGGTTTTGATGTCAGGGTAATGCTGGCCACATAAAATGAGTTGGGCACAATTCCCTCATCTTGTATTTTCTAGAGGACATTTTTGTAGAATAGGTGTTATTTCTTCTTCAAATGTTTGGTAGTTGCAAGCTTTGTTCAATGGGAGATAGAGAGGAAGTAGGTCTGAATGGAGTTTCTGTACTGGCTGCTATTCCCCTCTCCAGCCAGCACCACAGTAAAACTTGCAGAGGTTGTCTCCCAGATCTTCCCTATGAGTGCTTCATGAAGATCTGGAAGAAGAACCTGTAGTAAGGTGCAACCCTCCTCCCAGTCTTCAACCTGAAAGGGCTTCTCATTCCTACTCTATCCTATCCTTGGCCTTTAACATTTTTTTTTAAGATTTTATTTATTTATTTGACAGAGAGAGAGAGCCAGCAAGACAGGGAACACAAGCAGGGGGAGTTGGAGAGGAAGAAGCAGGCTCCCAGCAGAGGAGCCTGATGAGGGGCTTGATCCCAGAACACCGGGATCACGCCCTGAGCCGAAGGCAGACACTTAACGACTAAGCCACCCAGGCACCCCATTTTTTTTTTTTTTTTAATTAGCTGAATTTTCTTTTCTGTTTAAGTGGCATACAGCAACTTTTGTCCTAGGTAAATCTGGAGTCCTGTTTCTCAAGGCAGGCATCTGTCTCTCTGCACATTTCAGGTTAGTGGTTTGCCCTGCTACTCAGTTACCTGATAAGTTAAAAAAAATCACTAATTTGCTATTTTTCAGCTTTGTTTTTGTTATAAGGGTGGGAGTAAAACCCTTTTTCGTTCTCAATATCTCTTACTGACCCTGGAAGTCCTCTGACCTCATTTATGATATTCCTATCCTATTTCTTTTCTTCCATTGTTTTTTCTTCATCATCTTCAATTGGAAAAATGATACAAACACAGAATATTAGATTTCAAAAAGTAAAGCAATATAGAAAAGTTATAATTCTGTATCAACTTAAATTGTATTTTTAGAATTGGATTTTTTAGAAGATATTGTAACTTTTGTATAATATTTATAAAATACTTATAAATGTAAGTAAACCAGGATTATCCAATCTGAAAGTTGAAAAATTCAAAAATAATCTCATCAAATAAGTGCTTGCATTTGAATCTGGATTATTTTCTGAGTGAATGAGATAAATTTCTGGATACAGGAGCCCTTTATTTTCCTAGTTTTATTTTGGGAAAAAAATCTATTTTATACTAAAGAATATTTCTTTAGCAGGAATAAGTCAATCAATATGTCACTGCATCTCTTCCTGTTTAATTATGACTTCAAAGAAAAACAAAAAAAAATATGGATTTATTTTGTTTCATATTTTGTTTCACATAGTAAAGTATTACTACATAGATTACAAATATTAAAGGTTTTAGGTTTTTTATTATTAATATGCTATATTATATTGTGATTCACTGTGATCATATAACACTTCCCACATAATCCACCCATTTAAATGGTGTCAAGTCACTCAAAAGGATACCAAAGCACATGCAGTTTTTATGTTCTAAAACTGAGTTTAGGATATATGATAAATGCCGTTAAGGCTTCTAAGTGCATTTGTTAAGATGCTTGTAGACACTTGTAATTAATGTACAGTTTTGTCATCATTACCAAGAAGAAAATTGTATTTTAAGTGGAATAAGTTAAGTATTTCAGAAACTGGTTCATTACATTATTTTTTTGTTACTGAAATGATTTCTAAGACAATGACACTTTGGGAAGTCTCTGTACTGAGGAAGCTTGGAAGCTTTAAAAGTAACATGTTAGAGAGGCTTAAGTAGAAAATTCTTTACTTCCTTTCCTCCCTCCTTCTTCCTCTCCCTCCCTCCTCTCTTTTTCTCCTCCTCATATTCTCCCTCCTCTCTTCCTTTTGTCACTTTTCTCTATTTGGTTAACAGGAATAACCAACTATATCAATGTTTCCTTTTAAAATTGACTTCCAACTATGGTTATCTAAGTGGACTGGTTACTAAGATATATGCCATGTAGTTACTTTTATATTACATTTCACTCCTTTATTTCCAACTAAGTCCTCTATTTAATGTCCTTTAAAATTGCCTTTAAACAACACAAGTTACAAAAGGAATGCATTTTCTTTAACAATGGAAAAACCTGCGCACAAGGCTGATGGTGCCCTATTCCACCCCCTCCCTAGACATGTTAAGAATTTGGGGGTTTTACTTGATAACTTTCACACTCCTGTTGTGTACTTGTAGGCGTGAGCACATATGAGTGTATATCTAGTGCCACATCTATCTTCACTGTTCTCTCTTATAATCGGGTAGCTCAACATTCCACCACAGCAATCGGCTCTTCAGTTTTGTTTAGTCTTGAATTAAATTTACTTTCTGAACTTCCATTTTTATTTTCATTTTTAATTTCAACAATTATTGTTTTAAATTCAAGTTATCTCTAACAGCTTTTCATTGCATAATAATCTATGCTTAATGAACACAGATCCTTCATTGGTATCTCTGAGAAACCAAAAAGGACAGACTTAAAGTTCTAAATATACTCTTATTTTTCTTTTGCTTTGTGTATTTCACTCATTTTTTCATATTCCTTGTATCTCATTTAAGATAGGAATTTACTCATTTTTTTTTTTTATACTTGAACATACACTGACTTTCTGACTCAATTATCTATATGCTGTCTTTGCTAAGGCAAATTCTTGGTAAAGAGCCATTTTTGTTTTATTCTTTAAAGTTGAATAAAAACTAAAATCCCAAAAACTTTATTCTAAGGCTTATGATTAGGCATATTTAAATGATATAATAAAAATACTTTAATACTCAGTTTCCATGAAATAATTTTGTTTTTTTAAAGGAAGCTATTACTACAGTTTGAGAAATACTAAACTAAAGGAATAAAGCTAATTTGGAAGATGTCTAGCTAAGGTGGGAGAGAGGAGTTTTCTGGGAAAATGCCCCAGATTTTATATAGACTGCAGTAGATATTCCCAGTATTTTTCCTTTACAGTGTTTTACTTTCTGTCACACAGAATTGGTCACACATCAGAGTAATTGCCTATTTTTCTGCTATCCTTATTAAAATAATAGAGCAAGTACCATATTTGTTGTTTTTATCTCCATAGTCTGGCACATTGTTGTTTAGAAAATATTGTTGAATAAATGAATAAATTGCAGAAATGTTTCATATTGTTTTTGATTCATACGACTTAATAACTTTTACATATGTTGAATATTAAAACAATACAAACACAATATTTCCTCTGCACTTAAAGAATTCAGTGATATAACAAGTGTTTATGAATTACTTTAACATTTGTCCTTTATTAAACAGTGAATGAAGGATACAAATTTTCTTTTACAGCACCAAATTGTACCCAATTTAAAAACATGGTCTAGTGAGTCAAATGACCTAATGAATCAACTGAAGTTTTCACAACATTGATTCTATGTATAAACCATCTCAGCCTTAATGACTGGCTGCACAATTTGTTGTTTATAGTTCTGTCTCCTTTCCTCCTAAGACTACTTTGTTCTAACTAAAACACCCCTTCACACTTTGCTGCATGGGCACGCAAGTCTGGGCTTCACTGATACTGACAACTCTATCATACTGATTCAAATTGTGCTTCAACATGTCTTTGAAGGATTTCTTATGACCATCTGTTGTACAACTGGTTTTCTTCAGTTATTCATACACAGGTTGCTTTGGAATCTTATTGCCACCAATTTTTTCCCACATGAATAGGTTTGCAGAACAAGATAAAATAAAAACAACTCAGATGTCCAGAATTTTTGAGTACTCAATTACTATATGGTTTGAAACTCAAAATTATCAAGGTATATTATTTCAGTATAAGCTTTGTTTTTTGTTTCTGTTTTGCTTTGAGAGAGCAAGAGAGAGCACAGGCAGGGGGAGGGGCAGAAGGAGGGGGAGAGACAGAATCTTAAGTAGACTCCATGCAGAGTGTGAACCCCACGTGAGGCTTGATATCACAACCCTGAAAACAAGACCTGAGTCGAGTCCAAGAGTTGGGCACTTAACCGACTGCGTCACCCCAGGCACCCCCAGAACTCAGAATTTTCAACTAAAGATGTTATAACTATATGTTCCTGACCTGTGGAGTTTAAAAGAGCTTATTATTACTAAACTATTATAATTTGTAGTTAATTTCTAAAGAATGTTTAAGGTGATATCAAATTACGTTGAAAATGTTTAAAAGGAATAAGACAATTTGAATTCCTTATGGGTTATTAATAATCCAGTAAATCTTTGTTGATGAGTGGATGAATAATTAATGAATGAACTCAGTGGAGTTAATTGAGAATATACTATATAAAAAGGATTTGCATTATACTACGACAAACTAAATATTAGAAAATTTAATGACCTTTAAGTATGTATTATTTTATAATAATTAAAAAATAAAGATAAATTCAAAATTGATACTACCCCAGAATTGTTTTTCAGTACTGTCAGAAAGTAACTAATAAAATGTTATATTCCATAGGACAGAAAATTCTTGCAGTTTTCGGGAACTGAACATTTATAAAATACAACATACATAACTGTTTAGGGAAGATTCTTAGTCATTACTTAAACTCAGGTATGATCAAACATGCAGGAACTTCAAAAGCATGTCTGTTGAAAAGGAGAAGAAGCCAAACATTCTACAGAAACTGGTGTCCCAGTAGAAGGTCAATCAAATGTAAACGGCCTAAGGCAAAACTGGTAATAGATGGCAGTTAACATCAGGCATTTTTCTAGAAAGTATGGTTGTGTATATAAAAATAAAAATTTATATATATACACACAACCACATATATAATTTCAATCTATTAGAACTAACGGTGCATCAAAAAAGGATATACTTGGTCTATACTATAATGTGCCTTATATTTTACCAGACTGTTAAATTCCTAGATTAGAATAATATGCAGTACCCTGTCCATACTATTTATATACTAGATAGCATTAACATAATAAATATTACAAGAAATACCCAAAGGTGAAATTTTCTTCCTCCTCTCTTCTTTTTGGAGGTAACTCATGGCTTTTAGGAGCCTTCATCATAGAAAGAAGAAAAAGAAAACTGAACTGTATCTAGTTATTTGTTCACTGTGATGTATTTTCAGAAAGTTATGTTTAAGAAGGACATTGTTGGCATTAACTAAATATATTCATCCCACAATTTTGAGCAATCAGATAGAATATGTAGCATTCTTTTGGCATGAAAATTGGCAGAAAACTCTCTTGAAGTATACTTTTTCCTCTGTGTGAGGGCATGTGGTCAGATACACATATTTTCACACATAGGATGTGTGCTAGGCAGATTTCTAAGAATGGTCCCCAACATTCACCCCTGCATAACCTGCTTCCCTTTAAATGTGGATAGAGAGGGGTGCCTGGGTGGCTCAGTCCATTAAGCAGCTGACTTGATTTCAGCTCAGGTCTTGATCTCAGCGTCCTGAGTTCAAGCCCCTTACTAGGCTCTATGCTGGGCGTGGAGCCTACTTAAAAAAAAAAAATGTGAATAGATATAGTGAGTATGATATCACTTAATGACTCCTCTACACTAAATGGCAAAAGGAAGATGGTCTAGGTGGGCCTAATCTCATCACGTGAACCTTTAAAAGGCAGAGATTTTCCTAACTGGTAACAGAAAAGCACATCAGAGAGATCTGAAGCATAGGGAGAAATGGATATGACATATTCGAATTTGAAAACTGAGGAGGCCACTTGCCAAGGAATACAGGTATCTTCTAGATGATGAGGAGCAATTGCTAGTTGACAGTAACAGAGAAATGGGGGCCTTAGTCCTATACTTCGAGGTACTAAATTTGGCCAACAACTTGAATGTGCTTAGAAGTGGTTTCTTCCCCAGAGTCCCCAGATAGGAGCCCATTCTGGCTGACATGCGATTTTGCCCTTTTGAAGCCTTATGTGGAGAACCCAGTTGAGCCTGCCAGGACTTGTGACCTACAGAAATATGAGCTGATAAATGGGTATTGTTTAATGCTGAGTTTAGGGGCGCCTGGGTGGCACAGTCATTAGGCATCTGCCTTCGGCTCAGGGCGTGATCCCGGTGCTCTGGGACCAAGCCCCACATCAGGCTCCTCCGCTGGGAGCCTGCTTCTTCCTCTCCCACTCCCCCTGCTTGTGTTCCCTCTCTCGCTGGCTGTATCTCTCTCTGTCAAATAAATAAAATCTTTTAAAAATTTTTTAAAAAGCTGAGTTTCTAGTAATATGCTATACAGTATTAGGAAATTAATACATGATGTAAGATTTTTTATTTTTAAATGTGATCTTTATGATGAAAATGTCAGTTCACATGGATCTGTATGATGAAATACATCAATACATTTCTTAATTTCAATATGTGTAGTTTTTATTTTGTTTTTAATGTTTGGACGAATAATGGTTCATAAGGAAAAAAAAAAAGAAAGACACATATTAGTGGACAGAAGACATATGAGCCAGTAGTATGAGATTGCTGTCAAAGCTGCTAAAGCCTAAGAGAAGTACATTACAGCGGTCAGTGGTGTTCCACAAAAAAAATCACCTGTCTCACCTCTCTGCCACTGATCACATCCGGCTTTAGAGAACCATTCAAAGAGATAGAAAGGATTGTACTCTGTTCAGTGGTATTAAAATCAATCAGCATTTTGGATCACCTATTATTGAGGTTAGCCAAGACCCTGTATCTAGCAGTCCTTAAAAAGTCTAAATGCTATCTCTCCTAGTGCACTTTTTACTTCATTTCAAATCAATTTTCTGGGAATAAGACTCTGAGGCAGAGATGTGCATGCAGGATGTGTTTCGGACTTTCAGGAATATATCCAAAACAAAGTGAGGGAACAGAAATGGGACTGAGTAGATGAATAAGGTAAACTAAGATGCAGTTGCAACAGAAGCCTCAGCTGATATTAAGAGAGCTGTATGTGGAGATGAACCTTCAGAATTAATTCAAATATAGGCAATGGGCCTACAGCACATTGACCAGCTGCAACCACAGAAAGCACATGACTTTGGGAAATACAGCTCCCAAAAACAACTGAGAACAAGTTCCAGGGAGGTCCTCAGCTGTGAGCCATTAGAACCTAACTTTCCTGGCATCTGGGGAAATAAGGTGTTTGATTCTGAGAGTGATAGCTGGGCAGGATAACAGAGTCCACTATATTCTGTAATGAGGCTGCATGTCCATTTGGTGAAGAACTGGAAAACACTGTATATACTTGTAGTTATGGTATGAAGTCTTTCTTCAATTATATCCAGTCTTACCTTTAGGTCTTTGGGTCTGGGAATGAATTTAGATCTAGAAACTGAATGTGATAGATAATGCTTGTTAAATGTCTCTTCCCCAGTGTCCTGCTCTAATCCTCAGAATTTGTGAATATGACGACACATCACTTCTGGGATTATTTTATGTTTGGTGGCACAGATGACCTTCAAATAGGGAAGTTACCTAGGTGGGCTTGGTCTAATCACATAAGACTTTTTTTTTTTAAATATTTTATTTATTTGAGTGAGCGAGAGAGAGAGCATGAGAGGGGTGGAGGGACAGCAGGAGAGAGAGAAGCAGATTCCCCGATGAGCGGGGAGCCCAATGTGGGGCTTGATCCCAGCACCTGGAATCATGATCCAAAGGCAGATGCTTAACTGACTAAGCCACCCAGGTGCCCCTCACATGAGACTTTAAACTCAGAGAGCTTTCCCTGGCTCATGGCAGAAGGGAAAGGAAGAGAAAATGGAAGTGAGAGAACTCAATATGCTATTGCTAGCTTTGAGACAGAAGGAGCCACGTGAACAGGAATTTGGAGGCCTTTAGAATAAAGAAACCCCTGGATGACAGCCAGTAAGAAAATGAGAACCACAGACCTATAACCACAAGGAAGAAGAACCAACAACCTGAATGAGTTTGGAAGTGGAGTTTTTCCCCAGATCTTTGAGATAGGAGTCTAACCTGGCTGACACCTTGACTTTGATCTTCTGAGTTCCCAAGCAGAGAACCTATTTGAGTCCACCTAAATTTTGACGTACAGAGCTGTGAGATAATAACTGGGTGTTATTTTAAGCGGTTATATTAGTGTTGATTTGTGATGGCAGAAATGGAAAATTTATTCACTGAGTAAAGAATTTAGTTTTTCCATTGTGGTCAGTCCATCTGCTGGCCAATTTTTAATCCTTTTTTTGATATGGAAATTAAGCAACAGTTAACTGCATGTCTATTTTGTCCGGGCATACAGTGGGTTTTTATTCATTCCCATAGATTTCTTTGGGTTAAGGCACTCTGATTCCAACCTCAGTAAGGCTGCACATTACATTAATTAACTTCATGACCTGACACCTCAGTGGCTCAGTTGGTTGAGCATCCACTTTTGGCTCAGGTCATGATCCCAAGATACTGGGATCGAGCCCCGCATCAGGCTCCTTGCTCAGCAGGGAGCCTGCTTCTCCCTCTCCCTACCACTCTGTCTACTTGTGCTCTGTCAAATAAATAAAATCTTAAAAAAAAATTAACTTCATGTTGACTCTGATTAGTTGAATGCCATAGTTATGCTCTGCCATTCTGGAATCCCATCAGCCTCATGATATAATGGGGTTCAGTACCAGGAAGATTCTCCTGATTATCCCAGCCATCAGTGAAGTTTGCAAAAATATTGGTGCCACATCCCTCAATGTATTCCCTATCACCTAATGAAGGGGATGGCCTCTGAGCACTCCCAAACAATCTAATCAGGTGGTAGTTTCTCCAATTAGGTGCTGAATTTACAGCATCTAGAATAGTTTTTGGCACACAGTAGGTGCACATTAAACATCTGTGAATTAATGAATGGTTAAATAAACACAAACCTACAAAAGGAAGTGTGGTTTTTTCCAGCCTCTTTGCATATCACTATGGTATTTTAAAAACCTATTCAAGATGATTAAAGTTCAGTAAAGACGTTTATTTGCTGAATCAAAAAATATCAAAACTAACTGTTTATTAACTTTTGACAATTCCCTTGTAAAGAAAATTCACAAATTTTATTTCATCCTACCCTTTAACTCAATCTCTTCCTCAAATTTTATCAGAATTAAATTCTTGCTGTTATGTATTGGAGTTATATAATACACTAAAATACAATCTTATATTGTGATATTAGACATAACCATTTAAAATGACAGAACTCCAACCAAATAAATTTTAGTGTATGTTCTTCAATCCCATAAAAATAAATGAAAGGTCTCGGGTATGTTAATCAGCTGTTTCAAAAGGAATACCAGTGTTCTGCTTTTATACTTTATTAGACAAAATATGTTTTTCACAGATTTATTTTATTAATTTGCTGGTTGGTTGACAGATTGGTTAATTTCCACCCATCTGCAAAAACTTAAATGAAGTGCTTTATTTTGCATGATAAAATCATAAATATAATACAAAATTAGAAAATCAGATTCGGGTTAAAGGAAGAAGTATAATAAGAGGTTAGGTAGAAAAGGGTTATTCATATAGGTAGATTTCTACAATAAAATATTTATCTTGACAGAAAGGAGGGCTATTTTCACAGGAAAAGCAATCTTTGTATTAGTATTGAATTTCAAAGAAAAATTATTACTGGGTATTTAGTTAAGAGGTACATATTTAGATGCTTAAGCATTTAAAAATATTTTGTAAGACATTTTTATATAATGACTTTTGTAGAAAGCTGAAGGCATAATATTAAAGTAAAATAAAAATACATGTGGGATTTTAGGTATGATAATCAAATAAATTTCTGACAGGCAACTGGGTGTTAGAATAAATAGATGTAATGTGTAGCTTTCAAAATTTAACAAACAGTATAGCTCTCAGAGAGCATTAGAGAAATCTGGGAGAAAAACACAGACGAAGACAAAGTCTGTGTGGATATACTATGTTCCTACCCAAGGGCCAATATATGTCTAAGAAAGAAAAGAAATGATGAAAGAACACCAACAAATTATATGCTTGAAAAGTTTAAAAGGATAGCATCAAAATCACAATGAGATACCACCTATGCCTGTCAGGATGGCTACAGTCAAAAAGACAAGAAATAACAATGTTGAGGAGGATGTGGAGAAAAAAGAACCCTTGTGAACTGTTGATGGAAATGTAAATTGGTACAGCCACTGTGGAACACACCATGGAGCTTCCTTAAAAAATTAAAAATAGAGGGACACCTGGGTGGCTCGGTTGGTTAAGCGTCTGCCTTCAGCTCGGGTCATGATCCTAAGATTCCGGGATGGAGTCCCCCATCAGGCTCCTTGCTTCCTCTGCCTGCTTGTATGCTCGTACTCGCTCTCTCTCTCTCTCTCTTTGATAAGTAAATAAATAAATAAATAAAAATTTAAAAATAAATTCAAAGTAGAAAAACTACATGATCCAATGATTCCACTACTGGGTATTTACCCAAAGAAAACAAAATCACTAATTTGAAAAGATATATGCATCCCTATGTTTATTGCAGCATTATTTACAATAGCCAAGATATGGAAGCAACCCCAAGTTTCCATTGATAGATGAATGGATAAAGAAGATATGGTATATATAAAATGGAATATTACTTAGCCATAAAAAGGATGAGATCTTGCTATTTGTGACAACATGGATGTACCTAGAGGGTACGATGCTAAGTCAAATAAATGAAACAGAGAAGGACAAATACTATACAATTACACTTAAATATGGAATCTAAAAAAAAGCAAACAAATAAATGAATAAACAAATAACCAAAAAGCAAAATCAAACCTATAAATACAGAGAACTGATGGTTGCCAGAAAGGAGGGGTTTGGGGAGATGGGCAAAATGGGTGAAGGGGAGTGGGAGATACAGGCTTCTAGTTATGGAGTAAGTAACAGGAATAAAAAGCACAGCATAGGGAATAATTTCAGTGGTATTGTAATAGTGTTGTATGGTGACAGATGGCAGCTACACTTCCAGTGAGCATAGCGTAATATATATTGTTGCTGAATCACTATTTTGTACACCTGAAACTAATGTAACATTGTGTCAGTTATACTCAAATAGAATTTAAAAAGGGGCAGAAGTGTTACTTAGTTTTTATGAAAATGGAAAAGTATGTATGAATTTTAAAATCACACAACAGTTTTCTTAAACTCAACATATACATAATTAATAAAATACCAATTAAATCTAAAACATAAAATAAAATGATAATATCACAGTATATTTTTAAAGTTTTAGTTTTGAAAGTTTTGTATGTATGAATGCATACAACCTCATTTAGTATTCATAGCATTTTATATTCAGTATATGAAGATCTGGACCTAGATACACACACACACACACACACACACACACACACACACACACACATACATACACATTAGTATGGTAACAATTTTATAGTCTTTTTTTTTTTACTGATTATGTATTAATAAATATAGGCATCTTTTTGTAGATTTGGTTTTACTTTTTTTAAATGGAGGAAAAGCTAATTTTTAAAACTTTAAATTAAAACCTTAAATATTTTGAAGTTATTTTGTATATTTGTGTGTGTTAGTATTCATATATTTATATACACAACTTACGTTTTGTTCTGAGGCCATAATTCTTCCTGCTATATATGATCATTCCTCTCTGTAAATGGATCTTGTGTTCATTATCAGTCCTTATGTTAATGCTTCTGATTTTTTGAAATATTTGTTTAATCTTTTAGCTGCATATAATGAGTCTCAATAAAAATATTTTATAGCAGCATGTTAGTGTTGCATACATTATTCTTCAACATCTTATTGATGGTCATTGAGATGAGATATTTGTATACTGAATAAATTAGTGAATACTTTCTCCGGGCCAACAAATGTACTAAGAGATCTTAAGTCAGAATATACATCTTGGCCCCATATCTGATAACAAGAAATATCAACTTAATTATCCTTATTTTTTTCATCTTAGATAATGGGAAGATATCTCCATAAAATCAAGCAAACCATTATCCAAGTTGATGAGTGTTTGACATATTTGAATCACATTGTCCTGGAGACCTAATTCCTGTATGCCAATAACCAAGCAAGTCATAAAATCACATGAATTACTATGTTCAAACTGGGCTTATTCCTAACAGAATAACAAACTTCAATGTGGAAAAAAAAAAAAAAGAACTTAGGCCACCTAAATTATGGGAGAACCTAAGAAAAATGTATTGCCAAATAGGATTCTGCCTCTTTAATCTCTCATACAAAATTTAGCATGAATGCATTTATATGGAAATACATATGATATACATGCATTCTTATATGATTTGTACATATGTGTGTGTTGTGTTTAGCTCACTGTCTAGCTGCATATCCTATTTTGGGGTTTACCGTATGCCTTGTCTTTGCATAAATGGAAAATTTATAGTTCTTCATATACATGAATTAAAATGTTGAAGAGTTCTAAAACCTAAATGAAAATGTAACATGAAAATCTCCACATACTACAAAGAAAGTATCATATAACTTTGTATTTTGTTTTGAAGGAGACATCCCACCAACTAGTTACTTCTACCTAAAAAAAAAAAGACACTTTTTCCCCCCTGGAATAGGTCACTGTTTGTTTTTTTTCTTTTCTCCCAACCATATATTTTGTGGAAACTTTTCATTACAATATGTATTTTGAAAAGAAATGCATATACTTTCAAGAATAATGTCAGTAGCCAGGATTTAAAAAAAAAAAAAAAAGATTACTTTTGGACATCTATGAGTAACTTAGGTTAAGCGTAAACATTGTATCGCTAGAAATAATGGCCCTGGATTGGCATAACATAAAAGTGAGTCTTTTTATTAAAAATTTCTTCTTTGCAGACTCATTAGGAGTTAAGGTAAGACACATGGCTAAAATTATATTTTTAAAAACATTAAAGGAAACATTTGAGCACTTCCATGGGGCAGCAGAACAGAATCTCAAATACAGAAATGTGATAACCAGCAGGTAGCATCAGATGTTTCTGATTCATTGGTAGCAGTAGGGAGCAAAAGTTCCCTGAGACAAACCACAGCTTTGCTAACAGTGCCCCAGGGTGTATTGGCAAATACATCTGAAATATTGACTTTCATAAAATAGGCAAACTTACTTTGTTTGCAGAACGCACATTTCCTTTCACAACTATACCTAAGAATCTCTCCAAAGACAAAAGATAATAGAGTTTCCTCTTTGTTTTTGGTACACTGTGAAACATGAGAGTGAATTGGAAAGAGATAGATACCTAAAAATAGAAGGATAGAACATTTTTACTTGAAATCAGAGTCACAGAATAGCAAAATATGACTTTTAAACCACATCTCACTCTTTAAATATGTTTTTAAATAGAAACATAGATAAATTACTTTTCCAATGACTAAATTAATAAAATTTGTCTTGACTAGTTCATGGATAAATCAGAATGGGGAAGGGAAGAAATGCATACAATCCACTGCAAAGCCATGTGTGAGAAATGGTAAGCTTGAATAAATATTATTCTATATCATTAAAAATATTTGTATTAAAATGCAAATAAAATAACCACATACTCTTATTGTATTTTATTCTACCAAAGAAATATATGTATCCTAATTTTCCTATTTCATACCAAAACTTATGACAAGTGTTTTTATTTTCTTTAGAGCAACACTTCTAAAATGATAATATACAAATGGGATCATCCAAAATCTTATTAAAATGCAACCTGGTTGGGGTGCCTGGCTGGCTCAATCAGTATAGCATGTGATTCTTGATCCTGGGGTTGTGAACTCAAGCCCTACTTTGGGTGTAGAGACTACTTAAAAACAAACTAAAAAAACAGTACAACCTGGTTGAGCACGGATGTGGTAGAACCTGAGTTTCCAAATTTCTAAAAAGTTCCCAGGAAATTTCAAAGCTAGCCTTTAGCCAGATTACTGGCTTTAAGCACAGAACTTTCCAGTGTATATTCAACAACACACTAGTGTGTCCCCCACCGATACTGGTATGCCTAAGCTATTGATCCCATTTGTTCAGCGTCTTAGTGATAGTTGAGACAGCCAGAGCCTCGACTGATTTCTTTCAGCTTCACAGAGCTTTATCCACATAGTATAGTAAGCCATACTTTATGTGTGTCCTGACATGAAACAAAGTTTAGACACAGTGCATACTGCTCTGAATAGTAAATGAGTAAGTACAGAAAAATTACATATTGACATGATATTTCAGGAGAGATAATCCTTATCAATAAATAGTTATTACCTAAAAATAGTACTTAATTAAAATATGTGAAAAATATCTTCAATATTGGCTTATTTGGCATACTTGAAAAATAATTTCGAATTATGACTGGTCTACCAGACTGGTATTAATCTCAAGCACAGGATTACTTGGGTATCTTTAGAGGAGAAGATTTTAAAAAATACTGTTCTTAAAAAATTCCTTGAAAGCAGAATGAATAGGGGCACTGGGGTGGCTCAGTCAGTTCAGTGTCTGACTCCTGGTTTTAGCTGAGGTCATGATCTCAGGGATGTGGGATCTAGCTCCACGTCGGACTCCAAGCTTGGCACTTTGGCACAGAGTCTGTTTAAGATTCTCTCTCTCCCTCTCCCTCTGTCCCTTCCCCTGCTCATGTTTTATAAATAAATAAATAAATAAATAAATAAATAAATAAATAAATAAAATGTTAAAAGTAGAATGAATAGTTCTCTAAAAGCCCAGCTGTCTTGAATATAATGAAGTCACTAAAAACATATGTGCACACTTTTTCTTTTTGATTACAAAATGAATTTTTAGAGATTACAATTTTGAAATCCATGTGTTGCTCCCAACTTTCTATATGGTTCCAATTATATCTTAAAAATCCATTTGCATATATAAAATTATGTATCATTGAATTACTTTGGAGTTTTTAGTATTATAATAAAATGTAATATTAAATGATTAAAAGACAACCATTTCTTTTTTCCAACAGTTGTCTTCTGTATCACAAAATTAATAACCCTTCAAACAGATAATAACATCCTCAGCAACAGAGAAGACAGAATATCCCAACTCACCAGAGCATAATTAAAGCCTTATGAAGTCAGTCCCAAGAGCACCTCTTACAGGATTTCACTTAAATAAAAGACAAAAAGAGTAAAATAACGCCTGTTAGATATGAGGGAGTGGTTTTCCTTGGGAGACAGTGACTCAAAGGAGCGCTCAGAGACTTGTAAGTTGCCAGTAATGTTCTATTGCATGATCTGGGTAGTATATTCAGGTTGTAAAAATCCTGAATAATGTACTCTGACATGTGTACTTTTCTGCATTAATAATAACTTTTAAATGTATGAATAATCATTTATTTCCAAAATTCTTTTTGGATTTTTCAAGGGTGATTTTTTATTTAAAATCTATTCAACGGTTGGAGTAATACTTGTGTTTTTGTTTGAGTACGTACGTGTGTATGTGTGGTGTGTGTTCAGTGAAGGATTGGATATAAACACTTTTCTTTAGCAAATTCTAATTGTAACCTTTAAATCTGCTGAAAGAGTAGACTGCAACTATAGATTTAGTGTTATGTTTCTGAAAAATTTGGAATGCTTTCCTGAATCTTTCTTTCCACAAACAGATTTGATTCAAGATAGAGAACTGCACAAGTGAGAACTTTCTGTCTGATGAAACGGCTGGTTCATCATGCAGAACGTCCTGATAATCAGAATTATAAATCACTGAGAGATAGCTTGGCTTTGAGTCATTGAAACTCTACTTCAAAATGCACCCTTTAGTCAAGATAATGAAATCCACTGCAACTATAGGCTTTTTATGAAAATACAAGTAAAACCACTCTTTCCTGACATTTACTATGGTAATCAGACATAGAACTGAAATATATTCCTGGCATCTGAGGCTGCTTTACCCTGATTGAAAAAAAGTAGCTTTTCCAAAATATCCACTTTATGGATATTTGGCAACAACCATTTTTCCCTTTCTGTGGGGTTGGGGGGGTGGAAGACTTGTAGTAAATAAACAAAATTAGCATTCATTACAGTGAAAATGAAATATTTTACCCTAAGTGGGTGGAAAAATGTATAAATGACCCTATACAGTTATTCAGTAAAAACACAAAAAGAATGATTTGCGGGGAGAGTTTGTTAAAGAATATTCAGCCTAACTCCTTATGCCCAAACTTTTCTTTGAAGGACACAAGTAAACTTCTTTTCCCAGACAGAATCATTCGATGGATCAGCATATTCATCCATATTTTGTTTCTCATTTGCATTTTCAAGATGTTTGTACTTCAAGGAGTCTGCCTTGAATAAGAACTTTGAGAAGTAGGTAGAACTACACGTAAGTTTCATAAAACACTGGAGTATCTAGGAGTAGCTAGATTTTATCCATTCATTCTCTGGTAATGTCCTCAAATTATGTTTTTGCTTCAAAATTTATCTGGGGTTGTAGGCCAAATAAGGCCTCCCGAAGATCTCTACATCCTTATCCCAGGAACTTGTGAGTTTGTTTTCTTGATGAGGGAGCGAAAGGCAAGCTGAGGGCAAAGCACAAGCTAATATCCCTCAAGCCCCCCCCCCAACCCCAAGTGGGGTATGTGTGACATTCCTCACGCATTCCTGGCTGCCCTAGAACAAAGGGAAGGGAAAAGCAAGTGGCTAACTGATAGAGATCAGAGTCCTGCAGGACAAGAGTCTCCATCAGTTTGCAACTGTCTTAATGATTTACAAGAAAAAAGCAATCCCCAGAAACGGACAGACACAATTTCCTCGAGCCCTAACATCACCTTCCCCTCCATAAGATAGAAAATCTACAATCGGTCACTCCTCACAATCCCAGTGCAGCTCTTTCTGCCCCACATGTCCTGTCCCCTTGCTTTCATAAAAACACCCTTTTTTTATAATAATATTTTATTGTATTATTGTATTGTATTATATTGTATTATTTATTGCATTATGTTAGTCACCATACAATACATCCCTGGTTTTTGATGTAAAGTTCCATGATTGATTAGTTGCGTATAATACCCAGTGCACCATGCAATACGTGCCCTCCTTACTACTCATCACCAGCCTATCCCATTCCCCCATCCCCAGTTCGTTTCTTAGAGTCCATAAGTCTCTTATAGCTTCATTCCCCCTTCTGATTACCCCATAAAAACACCCTTTTTGCACCAAAGATGTCTCAAGAATTCTTTCTTGGCCATCAGTCAGCTCCAAGCCCCACTTCAAACTTCATGTGGAAAAAGAGACTTTTCAGATATGATTAAGTTAAAAATCTTAAAATGTATTATACTGGAATCTCCAGGAGGGCATAATCTTGTGATTACAAGGGTCCTTATAAAAGGGAGGCAGTTGTTAGGGTCAGACAGGCAAGAAGATGCTAGGCCGGCTGGCTTTCAGCATAGAGGTGAGAGGGAATAGTGGAAGGCATGAAGCAAGGAACTCAATTGGAATCTAGAAGCTGGGAGAGGGAAGCAATCACATTCTCACCTAGAATCTCCAGAAGAAACGAGCCCTGTGGACAACCTGACTTTAGCCCAGTGAAACTGATTTCAGACTTGTGGCCTTCAGAACTACAGGATAATAAATTTGCCTTGTTTTAAGCTACTAAATTTGTGGTAATTTGTTAGAGCTGCGGGCGGTAAGAAGCAAATATACCCAGCAACCATTAACCGATAACTGCCTATCAAGACAATGCCGCTGTTGTACTCTTTCATTTATTATATAACTCTACTTTACATAATTTACTCTTTTTGTAATTCTTTACTTCAAGGCTGGTTTCTTCCTCTAGACTTCTAACCGGTTCCTGCAGGGATCTAGCTTTAGTTCTCTTTATGTCTCCAATGTAGCAGATGCTTTTGATGTCTGCATTACATTTTCTTAGCATACAACTGATTTCAGGTAGAAATACCGAAGTTTTGTGTGGCCTCAAACCTACTTTGCATTGTCAGACTCTCCCCTGGAGTGACTGTTCCTACCTTTCTGCACTTTCTCTGGGGCCTTTTCTGATATCTGGAGAAAAGCTGCTGTACACTTAAAGCCCACTAAACATAGTACCCCTGCAGAAGATAATAACTCTAGGGGTAACCCTCAATTGGGGTGCAGGAGCTAGTACATAAATATTCCAGCTGACAGTATTTCAGATGGACACTCGTGAATTTCATTCTCAAATTTTCTCAGCTCTGGAAAGAAAGAATTCACTCAACCTGTAATAAACTTTATAGGGCATCCTTGTTTTCTCTTTAAATCCTGTCCCTTCTCATTCTTGACAAGCACATATTCTACTTCCTGAGATCACTTCACAAACAAATACCTGCACTAAGATCTTGCTTCAAGCTCTGTTTGCAGGGAAACCCAAAGTAATGTACCAGGATAATGGCAACAGTTTTGAACACAGCAGTCAATCAAATGTTTCCTGGATGATTTACATTTGAAAAACAACTGATTAATGAGAAGGATTTAAAATACATTTTAAGAATTGTCTTGATTTTGTTTAGTACTTTTAATTACCTTTCATAATGATGTTTTTTTTTCCTTCTGCATGTATGCATTTAACATTAACAAGATGTATAAGTAGCATGCTGTTGAAACTTCTGGAATACGTCCACAATGAAAAGTATTTCTAAAATCTAGTTATTAAATGGTCACTCTCATTTTATGAATCATTTTTAGATAGGTCTTACATTAATTTTATTTTTAAAATGTTGTATAAGTGAGTAATTTTCACTGAGCATGGCATTTCCTTGAAGGTCATATTATGTTAAAGATTCCTTTAAGTAGAAAAATTGTGGGGCACCGGGTGGCTCAGTCCTTTAAGTGTCTGCCTTTGGCTCAGGTCATGGCTCCTGGGATCAAGCCCCGCATCACATAGGGCTCCTTCCTCAGCAGGGAGCATGCTTCTCCCTCTCCCAGAACTCCCCCTGCTTGTGCTGTTGCTAGCAGGCACCTGCTTTCTCTCTGTCAAATAAATAAATAAAATCTTTTTAAAAAATGAAAAGAAAAAATGTACAGAATATAAAAAGATCAATTCTGATCTTAGATATAACACATGCTTTTCATACTCTATATAGGCAGTGCTCACTGGTCAGTCTTTATAGTAACTCATTAAGTTCAGAAATTACTTTTTTCTTTTTAAAAAGAAATATATATTTGATGAATATATGCAATCTTTTAGTGCTCTCTTTAAAAAAAAGCCAGGAAAAAGCAACAGACTATGAACATATATGTGTTTGTGTATGTGTGTATTCACAGTGTGTATATATATATATGTGTGTGTGTGTGTGTGTGTGTGTATGTGTATATGTATGTATACATATATTCACAGGATATTCACTTTGTGTGTGTGTGTGTGTGTATATGTATATATATATATATATATGCTACATATAGTAGTACATAGTACATAATATATGTACTATATGTAAATATAATTTTCATATATATTTTCAGCATATAAATAGTCTGAATCATTTTATTGAGACAGTTCAAATTACAAGTAGGAGTATAAATACTTTTCTGGAACTTTTAATCATAGAGCTTTACTCATAAAAACATATGTAACAAATTGGTCAGTTATTACTTACTAAGAATTGTGATTAGGTGAAAATACAATACATATGTTTATGTTTCTAGATACAGTTCATAATAATACTTTTTCATTTATTTCCTTCAAGTTTTAATGGCAGTATGGTTGGGAACAAAATGTTCTGGACACATTTTATAGTAAAAAATTATGAAGGCAGTCTAATTTTTCAAAATTATATGTAACTAAATAACTTGTATTTTTTCTAGGTAAATACAAAAACAGATTTTTGTAACTGACTTCTGATAATACTACCACGGTATAACAGGAGATTGACAATTACCCATAGAAAGTTTTTTTGTTGTTTGTTTTCCCTTGGATGGGCAGTCTTTATAATGTGCACATAAAAGATGTTCTTATTTTTTTATATTTAAGAAATTATATCTTCTGGGGCGCCTGGGTGGTGCAGTTGTTAAGCGTCTGCCTTCGGCTCAGGGCATGATCCCGGCGTTCTGGGATCGAGCCCCACATCAGGCTCCTCCGCTGGGAGCCTGCTTCTTCCTCTCACACTCCCCCTGCTGTGTTCCCTCTCTCACTGACTGTCCCTCTGTCAAATAAATAAATAAAATCTTTAAAAAAAAAAAAAAAGAAATTTTATCTTCTATTACAAACTTCCTTTTTTCTCATCCATTCATTATCATCTCTTCACCTGAAATATATGTATGCATTTGTGCATTTAATTATTTGTGTTGTGCTTGATTTTATTTCATCTTTATAAATGTTTATTGTTTGAAATGATGCCAGTTCTTATGTCTGCTTATAATAATTTGTTTTTTTTCCTAATATTTCCTTTCTCTCATCTGTTTACATCCAGAGTACAGCTGACAATATTCAAAGCCTTCTGTTATCTCAGCATCTCTTCTTTGCTAACCTACAGTCTTTAATTTCTAAATTATCAAAAAAAAACCTCACAAGTATTTATAAATTTAACTTTTTTGTGAAATAAATTTTGTTTCATTAGCCATCTGCATTTTGCTTCTTTGTTCATCTTATTAGTGCAACTGAGTAGGTCCTACAATAATCCTTTTTTTTAATTACAGAGACTTTTAATAGGTGTCATTCTTCTGTGAATATGTAATATTTATCCTGAGACATGCATTTGTAAAAGTATAGAAAAGACCATCCCATGGAGGGAACTAAAGGTGTAAACTGTTTACAATTTGCTAGGTTAAGACTTAGCATCATCCACAGATGCTCTGCTTTGTGAATATATCTCCTCCCTATTCAGTAAGGTATTTGTGTGAGTCAGAAAGAAGACCAGTATGTTACAGAACTTTATATGGTTTTCTAATACTTACTCCAATTTCTCTCACCAGGAAATTAAGCTGGTAAGCTGATTAACATGTACTGCTTTCTCCCTAGTATGTCACAGAGACAGAAAAATGCTTTTGGATGAATTTTTGTTTGCTTGTTTGCTTGGTTGGTAGCTGGTTAGTGGGTTGGTTAGTTGGTTGGTTTGGTTTCGTTTGCTTATAAGATAAATACGCATTTCCTCATTGAATCTGACCTCATTTGTAATTCTATGTTTTCACCTGAGGCTTTCACTTCCCAACTGAGCTTTGCCTTGACAGGCCTACAAGTATTTCTGACTTTCTTATTATTCTCTGGTTTGCTGTTTATTCCACAAATAGCATTTCACAGAATTCAAGTTTAAAGATATGGATGACTTTTGGTTTCATAAGCAGTTCTTTTTTGTTATTATGTTCCCTCTTTGATGTGGGTTATTTTCAGAGATAAGAATGTGAATATAGTCTTTAGTTCAATATGATCATTGCCTTTAATGAACTATTACCTAGTCCCTATTTATCCCAAAATTCTATCTGATTATGCATAAATCTCCTTTTGTATGCCTGTAATTCATTTTTAAGAGGTAATTGAAAAGGACACAAATAGTGCATAGAATATTAACAAGTGTTACTACTTATTTTGTGTTCATAGATTAATACATTTCCTTCTCTGTAAACTGATAACAATACTGATTACCATACTCTGTACTATATATTAATTATGAATGTAGAGCCTGTGAGGAATACTCTTTTAATTTAATAGAAAATCTTGCCATTTAAAAATTTTTCATGACTATTAAAGATTGATTGCGAGAGAGAGAGAGAGAGAAAGAGAGAGAGAGAGAGCACAAGCACGGGAAGGGGCAGAGGCAGAGGGAGAGAGAGAATCTGAAGCAGACTCCATGCTGAATGTGGAGCCAGTCATAGGGCTCAATCTCACAACCCTGGGATTATGACCTAAACTGAAACCAAGAGTTGGATGGTAACTGACTGAGCCACCCAGGCATCCCAACATTGACTAATTTTCTATCATCTGACAAGCCATCTTCTATGAAGTGAGGACACAGCGGTGAACAAAACACATTCCTGTTCACAGTGTATTTGCATTCCAGTTGTGGAAGCAGGCAATACGCTAAACTAAAGCAAACATTTTCCTGATAATAAGTACTATAAAAAATAAAATAATTAAATAGAGCATGACTGACAAAAGTTAGTGTGGCAAGAAAGATTTTTCATAATATGGTGATTCATGAAAGCACTTCTGAATTATGTGAATGGGCATCATGCATAGATGTGGGGAAAATAATTTGAGATGAACAGTATGAATGCCCTGAAACAGAAATGTGCTTAGAATGTTTTGAGAACAAGAAGGGGGGTAGGATGACTGAAGCATGGTGAACACAGAAAAGAAAAGTAGGGAAGGATCTGGAAGAGGAGGCAGTGGCATTTTTACTCTATTAGATTGGTGCCTCTGAGGGATTAAAATGGGGAGTAGAGATGTCGCAATCAAATCTCAAAAATCATACTTTTGGTCCTATGTGGAGGTTGTACTCTAGTAGGGACAGACTACCAACAGTCATTAGGGTGCTAAAGCTATTGTATTACATAGGAGAAGGAAGTTCTTCCCTTGGATTAATGTCGTAGTAGTGGAGTGGAAATAGATAGTGAAACTGGAAATAGGTTTTGATAGCAAAGACACATGATAAATTGAATGTGTTAAGAGACAAAGAGAGGAAACAATGGTTATTCCTAGAATGTTGATTGGCTCAATATATTGGCTGTGGTACCATGTCCTCACATGGATAGGATTAGGGGTCCCCAGTTGTGCTGGGGAAAAGCAGGGAGGAAATTAGAATTTACTTATGAATTAAGAGAATTAAATCGGAACCTTGGGACATTCCAATGTTTAGAATGCTAAAGGCTGAAAGTAGAGAAAGTAAAGAAAAAGCCCATAAGAAGATGATAAGAAACTCGTTTTGGAAAAAAAAAATAGTAAATTTTCCTAACATTACTGAAATACTAATTGTAAAAAGCAAAATTGACCACTGTATTTGGTAAAGTAGAGGTGGTTATCTACCTTGACAGAATATTTTAAATGAAATCATAATGAAAGCCTGGTAGGAGTCATTACAAACAAATATAAGGAAAGGGATTCTTTTACTTAAATTTTATTTTATTTAAATTCAATTAATTAACACATGGCGTATCATTCGTTTCAGAGGTGGAGTTCAATTACTCATCAGTTGCATAAAACACCCAGTGCTCATTACATCACATGCCCTCCTTAATGCCCATCACCCATCCCCCACCCACCTCCCCTCCAGCAACCTTCAGTTTGTTTCCTACAGTTAAGAGTCTCTTATGATTTCTCTCCCTCTCTGATTAGTCTTACTTTATTTTTCCCTCCCAGGAAAGGGATTCCTAATGGAGACTAGCCTCTAAGGTAATTTTGAACTGAGTATCAGAGAAAAGTAACCCAAGAAGGAATGTGAAGTCATGGGAGTATTAATCTCATTTTTAATTTTAATTTTACTTTACAATGTATCTGTTAAACTTTTAAAGTGACACAGAAAAGAGAAGACTGTTGGTACAGAAGAGAAGATGAAAGAAACAGAAGAGTAAATACAAGAATAACTGCAAGAATGCCTGCAACATTCATGTGTTGGTCACAGTAAGTAACACCTGCTGCCACAGAGTCACCTTCCAAAATCTCAGTAGATTAGTATGATGACTCCTCCCTCAGGCAATGGCAGACTTTCTGCTCCAAACAGGTACTCAGGAACTCACTTAATAAAGGCTATGTGATCTTGCAACTATACAATCTAGATAACATGGCTTCTAAAATCACTACAGTAGAGAAGAAAGAGATGGAGAAGGCATATTGACTTTCAACTGCCTTGGTCCACATGTGACACAAATCACTTTTATTCACAACCTAGTTACATGTTTTCTTCCAAATTAAAGGATGATTGAGAAAGAAAGCAAACATAGAACATATGGTAACACTTTTATTCTCTATCACAATAGAGAGACTGAGGTCCCAGACATAGCAAAAGGATTAAACTTAGAGCAGAACAATTCTATCTTCTATAAGAGCAGAGAAGACAGAATGCATTAGAAGCAGGTACAGATGATATGGATAGGTTAGGAAGTTAAAATCTGATTGCTTTTATAATATCTATAAAATGACAACAGTGGGGCATGCAATTTTATAGGAAAGGAGAGCATATGAAACTAACTTAATTGGAGGGTAGGAAAATAAATCAATTAAGGACATGAGTAAAAATGCTGGTACTAGTTGAGATCTGTGGTAAAAATAAAATATGTACAAGACATCTGATAAGATGTGTTAATCCAACCATATAGGAAAGAGGCAAGGATCAGCAAGTATGGTGGATAGAGAATGACAAACACATTTAGAATATAAGAAGATAAATAAATTCAGCAATAGCACTTAGAATTTAAGTTGAACATGTATGGATACAGAAATATGTGGAAATGAAACTTAGTGAAAAACTAATGAGATCACCAAGTTAAGGACACACATGTATTAAATAATTGTTGAACTGAAGAAATAATTGCTAAATTGGAAATTATTAATATGGAGATATAGGTGGTTTTGGACAGAACTGGAAATTTTGAAATCATGATTACAAAGGTACAGTTATTGGAAAAATCTGATTTAAGGCACAGCCACGAAACTGGGTGGCTAAAATCAAGTGGAGAGACCAGTTTGTAGTTGAGATCAAGGAACTTAAAGGCTAAAATGTTGTATGGATGATCTGTATAAAAAAATGACATTACTATGATCTCAGTGTTATCTATTAAAGATATTAAGGCAGTTAATAAAATATTCAGGGAATGTGGGAAAGCAACCAAGAGGTATTGTTTGAAGTTGTATGTTTGAAAAGAACTTTTTTTCTTTGTTTTGTTTTGGTTTTTGAGGGAGAAGGCAAAAGAGAAAAGGAAATAATCTACAATTATAATAAGAACAAAGAAAACACTGCATTTTCTGCAGTCTCCATAATACATGGGTATGAAAAGAAAAAAATTGTCTCTGTCTGAGAAACTTCAAGAGAACTATGGCCTTTTCAGAAACCCAGACTTCACCTTAAAATAAAAAAAAATAAAAATAAAAAAATAAAAAGGAGTTATAAAAGGGGATTTGAGGATATGTAGAACTTTACTCTTTGCAGACCTTAAATTCCAGAGGACAACAATGAAAACATGATAGCAAGTCCAGCTAATGGATGATGACTTGGAAAATTATACCTTTTCTTGACAGCTGAACTAAAAAGAAAGTTATTCATGACAGGATTAACAATCTGTCATGGTCTTGCCAGAATCTTGGAAGAGTGTAGCATCTACATTTTAACTTGATAGATGCTCTTTGGTTAATGATCATCATTCATTCCATTCCCACCACCACGTTTTTAGGTATTGATGAATAGGAACAGGAAATCTGGAAACATCCACCCAGTGTACTGATACTTCCTTCTCCAATAATTTATTTACTCGGAATTGAAATATAAGCTAGTCAGCCAACTTCTTAACAGTTAATAAATGAAAAATAAGCCTCATAGTTAAATACAATGAAATGTTTCTAAAATCCAGCTGTCAGTGGAGCCCCAATAAGCACTATTGTCTGGAAATGAGTAATCATTTAGGTTTTGCCTAAACACCTCACCTAACATAGACACTTTCTTTGGAAGGAGACACCTAGTTCCCCTCTTCACATGTTTTTGTTGTGGAGAAAACGTTATAACCTTTCTTTTGGGGGTGTAGGTGATTATCAGAACAATTTGATCTTCTCTCTGCTGCTACAATTAAGAGAGAAGCCAAAGTGAAGTCCTTCTGGGGTTTGATTTCTTTTTATTTGCCTCTCATTATACGGTTACATTCTGATTCATTTGACCTCAGATTAAAATAGCTGTGCAACTGACTAAGTAAATAAGTCTGTTCAAATCAAAGATTCTGTAGTATTAATCCCATTAACAATACACCTAAAGTTATGATCTCTAATCAGGAGTCAGTAGGAATAAGCTTACATTTTGGCTCATAGACTCTTCTATAAATTTTTACAAGAGCTATCTGAATGACTTAATTTGTAATACAAGAATTTCCTTTTCATTCCTAATATATTTTTGTCTGTTTTTCTTTCCACTCATAGAATCATCCCTTTGCCAGGATGCTTAATAATCAGGAGCACTACCCCTGCCATCGAGACTCAGGTTGGTTTTGCCAAAAAGCCCCAAAAATAGTCTCAGCAGAGCCCAAATTCAGTTTTATTCCCCAAGATCTGAGTCATTCAACTTTATATAATTAGTAATTAATGTAAGACATTAACAATACTATCTCTATGGAGCTAAGACAGCCGAGACTTTTCTCTACTTCTTTATAGTCTTTTTATCATGAGATAGAGAAAATGGCCACCTGGCTTTTATAAATGTTAGAAGCATGGCTTCTCATATATTTTAAACAATTGCTACAATTAGGAAATACATAATGCCCATAGAAAATAAAATGCCATGTAGACTCAATGCAAACTAAAGACATACATAGAAAAAAAGAAATCTTTCAAGGAAACATTATCTTGGGAAATTTAGCACTACCTATATTTTAGAGAACCTTTTGCATTACTTTGTCACACAGTTGATATTTGTGATGGTTCCACAAAATCTCCTTTCCTAATCATAGCTGTTTAAAATTGATATTAAAAAGTATTATTGGGGCAGCTGGGTGGCTCAGTTAGTTGGGCAGTCAGCAATTGGCTTCTGCTCATGTCATGATCTTGGGATCCTGGAATAGAGCCCTGTGGCAGGCTCCGTGCTCCAGGAGTCCTTGGCCTGAGGATGCGCTCTCTCCTTCACCCTCTGCCCACCCTTCCCCTGCTCTCTCAAACAAATATAAAAATCTTTTTTTAAAAAGTTATTGGTACATACTGTTCTTAGACTGCAGGAAAATATCTACACTCTGGTGTATATAATATTCAATGACTTATTTATTTATTTATTTAATCTTTTTATTTTTAAGTAATCTCTACACCCAGCATGGAGCTTGAACTCACGACACTGAGAAAACGAGTCACATGCTCTATGTACTGAGCCAGCCAGGTGCCCCTACAATATTTAATGTTTAGAGTTGAAAACTGCTTGTCTTTTGAAATGACTATTTTATCTTCTGGCATTCATTTGTTAGCCCTTCACTGTTTCAAAGGTCTTAAGTCCAAGTAATCATTAAAAGACCTAAGAGCTCAAATTAGCTATTTTCCCCTCATTTCTCTGTATCAGGCTTCAAAAACAGATTTAAATTTTTTTTTTCCTAAAGCTAAAAAACAGCTAAAGGACCAAAAAAAATTAGAGCTAATTACTGTGATGGTGGCTGTACCCTTCCATGTACTAATCTAGGTATCTCTAAATTTTCCTGTTATAAAACATGTATGTTACATAAAGAAAAGAACTACTGTGAGTTTATCCATGGTATTTTCAAATAAATATACATATCTAAAATAATTTATCATATATAGATATAGATTGACATGATGATATATTAATTCACCCTGAAGACTGTTCTTGAAATTCATGTTTTTAACGAATCACTTAAAGTAATTCTGTCCATTCAAGAAAGGTCTATGAACAGACTTAAAAGTAATATTGGTTGGCACTCTCTTTTTTAATACATAATACTACATTTTCTCTTAGGGTTGTGATAGAAAATACAAATCCTATACTGAAGCTCATGCTTAGTGCTGTACTATAGAGAATGGTCTACAATCTCCAGTTCACAGTATAGGTTTTTTTCTTTTTATTCATAAGAAATAACCAAAATTTCTCAGAAAAAAATCTATACGGAAAAAAGAAATGAATTATAATCAAAATGGCATTACCTTCAAATAAACGTCCAGTGTGATGCTATAGTTCATGTAGATCATCATATGACTTAGGTCCCATTCTCTCGTTTCTCTTCCATTTTTACTAGGAGAGGACTTGTGCATTGCATATACATTATTAGTTTTGATGTTATTTTTCCTCTAATGGGTTTTGTTCATAATTATCTCTTAGACTTATTTCCATTGCTGCCAGATTTCCCTCTCAAAACCTGCATCTCTGATGCTTGGCCAATTTTACTGATGCCCTAAAACCCAAAGAAGATGGTGAAAGAGGTCTTTCAGGACCTAATCTAGGCAATCCAGGTTCTATATATATTAGGCAACCCAGGTTCTCTCTCTCTCTCTCTCTTTCTCTCTCTCTCTCTATGTATATATTTTGCTACTCTGTACTTTCTATAAAATTAACACGCTAGCAAGTTCAGAAATATTCAAATTAAAATGTTGGCTTAATTTTAGAAGGTATTTGAAACAATGAAGAGGATTTTTTTTTTTAATTCTGATTACCTAGAATTTCTTTTATTTGAAGGGATAGTTTAAATTCTTCATACTTAAAAAGGAAGTGTTAGATATCCCAACATATGCTTGGGGCTACATTAGCTTGAAACAGACCAATCAACCTACTGAAAACAACGAGGAATCAGACAGAACATATATTAAGAATCTGCTTTAAGGTTATGAAGAGTTATTAAAGCAACCAAAACTTGAAGTGTCAATATCTTGGTTTAAGGCCTGATCCTGACAATCGGTGCTACATTTATCCTTAAGCCATTTGCTTATTTGAATATCTCCAGGGAAAAAACAGAAATGCCGAGGACACATGTTCCCAGTCTTACAAAAGTTAGAATCAAGTTAAATGGACCTCAGGTCCTCGTAAGGTAGAAGTAAACTCGTAAGTACTCAAGGTTTTTGCTCTGAATCCCTGAGAGCTCAGACACATGTGAGGTATAAGGTGAAACAGAAATACACTAGCCTTTACAAAAAGTGAATTCAGTTTGAATCAGCTCAGTCTCCAACTGGATTATTGTGATGTGGCCCTATCTTATATGGCAGTCAAGAATCAAAGGACTTGAGAAGAATTTCCCAAAGTCTTATGAAGATTTGGAGGCAAAAATCAGAGGTTAGGTGTGGACAAGTTAGAGATCCATGCTACACAACCCAGACTTCTTTTGGTTCCCACGTAAATCAACATACAAGGAGCAAAGCTGTGCCTGAAATAAAATACCTCTCATAAAAGGAGAAACTCATGTGGAAAAAAATGATGTAGTCTCAATTGTTTAACATGCTCTTCCAGAAATGAAAGTGAAATCTTTCTGGAAATAAAAACCTATGATATTTTACACACTGTTTCTCTCTCTCTCTCTTTTTTTTTTCCAAGAGAGAAAAATCTGCTCCAATTTATAACATATATTTTGCATAGAAAGAGCACTCATGTTGTGACTCTATACAAAACTGGGCAAAATATATAAGGAAATCTGTTTGGGTGTTTGATACCTAAGAACAGGAATACTCAGCAAGGTGAACCCCACACTAGATTTATCACTCTGACTGGGGACGTTTCCCCTACTGTGGGAAAGTAAACTGAGGGGGCAGAGGAAGGTTTTCAGGAGAGGTAAAGCAACTGACATATGTGGAACTTTGACATTCAAATAAGAAAGTATGCTGAGGGAAAACCAGGGGTTCCCTCTGAGTTCCCAAAAGAGAGCTTAACTGCTTATGCCCAGGCAGAGCCTCCCTGAAGCTTGTCATAGAAAGGGTGAGTTGAGAGAAGAACAGGGAAACTAGTGGTTGAGCAATTCTGGGGGAAACTGGAGATCTAGCCCCAGCAATGAGAGTCCACATTTATACATCTTCAAAGTTCAAGATCTCAAGTTTAGACACAAGAAAGACCTTACCTTTGGATAAGGAATATGACATAGAGTAAGTTACATAGTAGCTTCACCCTAACAGTCTGAAATTATGCCTTGAAAAGAATTTGAAAGGAAACTATAGATGTAGGGCCTTAGCAACTTGTACCTGCTTGGAGAAATATTAGGCTTTCCATACATTTACAGCATCATACATTCAAGACTACACAAGCTCAGAATGAATAACCAGTAACTAAATTGAAATCTATGACAAAAACATCAAACTATATCTTTGTTATGGTGAATAATGTTGCAATGAACATGGAATACAAATATCTCTTTAAGATAGTGATTTCACTTCCTTTGGATATATCCAGAAGTTGAGGTTTCTCGATCATATGGTAGTTCTATTTCTAACAGGAAGCGCCATACTGTTTTCCATAATGTTAGTGTCCATCAACAGATGCATGAAGAAAATGTGAGATCTATATATATATATAAATGCTAATCAGCCTTTAAAAAAAAAAAAAAGAAGGAAATTCTGCCAGTTGTGACAACATAGATAAAACTAGAGGGCATCATAAATTTAAGTAAAATAAGCCAGAAATAAGCCAGAGAGAGAAAGATAAATACTGCATGGTATCACTTCAATGTGCAATCTAAAAAAAAAAAAAAGAAAGGAAGCCGAACTTATAGAATCAGAGTGTATCATGGTAGTTGGTGTGTTGTGGTTGCCAGGGGCTGGGGGGACAGGGGTCTGGAGAAGGAAATAAGTTGATAAAAAGTTATAAACTTTCAGTCATAAGATGAATAAATCCTGAGGATCTAATGTATAGCATGGTGGCTGTGATAATACTAAATAACTGGAATTTGCCAAGAGAGTAGATCTTAAGTGTTCTCACAAAAAATTAAAAAAAAAAATTTAAAAAGGTAACCACCTGAGATGATGGATGTGTTAATTAACTTGATTGTGGGAATCCTTTTATAATGTATACTCTATATCATATCATCACATGGTACACTTAAGTACATTACAACTTTGTCTACTGTACCTCAATTGATCTGGGAAAAAGATCAAACCAATTCACAAAAATATCACAGAATTCAAAAGGTATAAAACATTTCATACAATAAATAGTAAGCAATTAAAAATGCCAGAATTGTGAAGAAATAAGAAACGTGGCTTATAGTCCATTCAAATACAGCTTATAGAAACCAAACCCAAGACAGCCTGTATGTTACATTCAACTGACAATCAATTTAAGGCCGATACTGTAAATATTCAGAAAAATTAATGAAAAATCATTGAGAACATAGAGTATATCAGCAGCCACAAAAACTATTAAGCAAATAAACACAGATCATGGTCTGTATCTAGGACACGTATTGAGGTTGGCATGGTAGTCATTTAGAGATCTCTAAGCATCAGACTTTCTTGTTCTTTTCATTGATTTTTTAAAAATTATTATTCTACTCAGATACAGGCACCACAGCATTAATTGAGAATTGGCAGATCACATATTTGACTAAAATCATGAAGACAGGGATTTCTATGAAAGTGTTCAAGGTACTTCAAAGTCATATTCTATAACAATCAATACAATTATATATTTTTTTCAACTTTTTTAGGTGATCAATGGCTTTTCCCCCCATAATTTGGATGTAAACTATTCAACTTTATCAGCGTCTGAAGAGTTAGTCCCATATCTGGTGACTGTTAGTGGTAAGGACCTTAGAAGTAAAAAACTGAAATCAGTGAAACAGATACAATCCCATTAATGATTTATTACATGATTTTCCATGGTTTCTTACCTGTAATACATGATTAAATTACACCATTAAGATAGTCTGAACATTACTATTTTGAGAATCTCTAAGAAAGAGCTTTCCACTTACAGAGTGTTTTATGTTAGTAGATACTTCATAAACAGCATTTAATAGGCACTTCTAATTAAAGATTCAGTTTGAAACTAAGGATTTTTAAAATCTTTTCTGCCTCTTGAAACCATGTCAAAATTTGAGTATATAATACATGGAGGTTTTTGTTTTGGGTTTTGGCTTTTTTTTAAAGATTTATTTATTTATTTTAGAGAGCGAGCATAAGCAGGAGGGACAGAGGGAGAGGGAGAGAGAAACGCAAGCAGACTCCACACAGAGCACATACCTGACATGGGGCTTAATCTCTGACCCATGAAATCACCCTGAGCCAAAACCAAGAGTCAAACGTTTGACTGCACCACCCAGGTGCTCCTAAAACACGTGGTTTTAAAATCATATGGGGAAAATAAAACTGAATGAAAGTAAACTATGGACAAGATATGTAACTAATTTCATAAAGATAAAACGTATATGAAGAACTAGCTGACAAGAGACATGGAATATCAAGTTCCTACCCAAAGGTAATGACAAGAAGAAGCCTGATGATTTCTACCCTCAAACCCAAGATTTGATGAATGACACAAGACACAACTATGGAATAAAGATAAAAAACTGGAGACTATTTAAAAGTCTCTAAAAAGTAGAGTTACCAACGTCTCTGCCTCTATTCCAGAGGCCATATATCCCTCAGAATAATTTATGAATGAATGGAGCCAGAGAGACTTCTTTAGGGAATCTAACCTAGCATAGAGAAGGAAGCAGCCACCTTGATAATTAGTCTCCTTAAGCTTTATTGTGTTCTATTAACAATCTCCATCTCCCATTCCCACACCACTCCCTCCCCTCAGTTATAAGAGATACTAGTACAGACTTAAATGGATTAGATCAATCACGGTTCTTCACCTCGGCTGCCTTCTGAGCAGAGCCCACGAATACATTAGAAGAGAAGTAGATATGGATGCTGGGGATCCAACCTTGTCTTCTACATTAAGTTGAAATATTGTTCGGGCTATGGGTTCCACATTTGATGTTTTAATTATGCTACTGAACTCTATAATATGATGATAATAAATTAGATTAACATAGCAAAAAAAGACTATAAAATTCACATTTGATCATTTTGATTTTTAAAATAGCCTATGTAAGTTACATGCAAAATTATTTCTGCTTCATACTTCTGAGCTGAAAGTTCTGGTACTCACATGGCCAACTTCACACAAATATTTTCAAGGAAAAACAAATCTGAGAAAAGCATTCAATTATAAAGAGTCTGTGAGATGAAGACAATCATACCAAATAAAATATTTTGTGTAAAATGGTCATATTTTTTTTTCCCTGAAGGTCCTCACTGAGTCATCACTATGAAAATTTTGAATAAACAAAGAATTGTGGTACTGAGATTTCTCTTGGTACAGATCTCCAGAGATTTATGCTTTCTTGACAATTTGCTAATTACCCTTGCAAATATACAGTACAAAATAAACATGTCAAAACTGGACCTCTGAATTCCCCCTGTGATATGCTACATCTATATTTCTCACCCATTTTCAAGAATTGCTACCATCATTTATACTGGTTTTGCTCAAACTAAATAAACTGAAGTAATTCTTTCTTTTAAGCAATATTATTTTTTATTTTTTTAGAAGGAGAGAGTGCATAACTGAGGGGGGAGGGAAGGAGCAGAGGGAGAGAGAGAATCTCAAGCAGGCTTTGCACTCAGTGTGAAGCCTTACATGGGGCTTAATCTCCCTGAGATCATGACCTGAAATCTAGAGTTGGAGGCTTAACTGACTGAACCACCCAGGCGCCCCTAAACTAACATAATTCTTGACTCCATTTTTCCCATACTCTTCACACAATCCATCACAAACATTTTAAAACTACGTAAAACATATATTTCAGGGCACCTGGGTGGTACAATCGGTTGAGCATCTAACTCTTGGTTTTGGCTCAGGTCATGATCTCAGAGTCGTGAGATCGAGCCCGTGTTTGCCTCCATGATCAGTGCCTAGTCTGCTAGGGATTCTCTCTCTCTTTCCCTTTGTCTCTGTCTTTGTCTTTCTCTCTCAAAATAAATAAATAAATCTTAAAAATTAAAAAAAATAAAATATATATTTCATTCTCATTATTACTCACTACTCTCATTATTACATTTCTAAATCTAATTTTGGACTACTGCCTGGCCTCTGAAGTGATTGTCTTGCTCTTCATACAGCAATCAAATTAGCATTTAAAATTCTAAGTCAAATAAAGTCATTTAGCTCCCTGCTCAGAAATTTCCAATGGCTTTACTGCATTACCTCCCTCTGTTCTTTAAGAATTCCACAGCGTCTCACCTCAGACTGTTTGGATTTCTGGTCTCTACTCTCCACAGATATTTATATGGCTCAAAAGTGGATTTCATTATTATCTAATCCTCTATGATAGTATCTTACATATTATATATTGTCTATGTTATATATATATAATATATAAAATTTTAAAAACTATATGGTGTGTGTATATATTATGTATATGTGTGCATATAATTCATTAATAACAAATGCTACATTGACTAAAGATTTGGATACCATCCGGTTCTTTCTGCACATTGTAGGCTACATAAGAGAACAGACTTTCTTTTCTTATATATTGCCATATGTCCAGTCACTAAGAAGATGTCTGGAATATGTTAAGTAGAGCTTCAATAAACTTTTTTAATGCTTAAGTGAATGAGACAAACATACTGATTCTATATTTGTAAATGTTCATTTTAGAAGTATTTCTGAGGGTTTTGGGTTTTGAAGCATCATCTACAAATTTTGTGTGTAGCCCCAGAATATAATTTGCATTTGCTCACATATGAAAAATAATGCACTAAATTTAATTACATTTTAAAATATATCAGTCACATGGATTATTTGTCAAGATTCTGATTATCTCCTGCTTGACAAGATAATTTCTAGTTATTTAAAATATCTCCATGTTGATACAACCTAATTCTGACATTTCAATTTTGCTCTAAGTTTTTAAATCATCCCATACCCTCTCTCTTTAATAAAGTATCTAGAAAATCAATGCCAATTAGAGATAGGTCTTTTTTTTCCTTTTCCTTTTTTTTTTTTTTTGCAACCTAACAGTCCATATACACTGCCCTTAACTTACCATGACGTGGATTTTAAAATTACAACATAGCTCTCTTAAAAGACCAAAAAAAAAAAAAAAAAAAAAATGTCTTCATACATCATTGTGAAATAATGAAATCCTAACTTCTTTCAAGGTGCTCTATAGTGTGACTTCCAAACAGAATGCAAATTATAATAAACAATATACTTGCAATCATTTGCCAAGGTATTTAAAGTAAAAAGTATAATCACCTACCATTAAATCACTTTTATATTGTAGTGTATTTCTGATTAATAAATGTTCTGCAGCGTGGTCAGAGAAAATTAAAAAAAAATCTGTCATGTAATTAGCAGTAATGCAACTTTTCCATTAAAAATATAGCACTAAACTGAAGTAGAATAATTGTTTGCACTCAAATAAAAGTACTAGAATAAAAGAAATGCATAAAAATCAAATTTTACACTGTTATAAAATTTTTATTTTTATTCAGTTTCAGGCAGGTATTGCCTTACAACATTTCTAATGGTGATCTATTGCCCACATTGGGAAGAATGTATACCAACCAATCCTAGGTTAGCATAAATACGCTCATGCATATATACATGCAAATATAAATGCCTCTAGATGATTTTCATATACGATTTTCTTCTTAACTTTACACCAGTGATTAAAATGATAATTGTCAATAAGGTTTGAACTACTGGTTGATATTAAAAAGCAAATTCATACTCATTAACTATTATTTTAAAATATATTTCTTATTAAAAAATGACATACCTTGTAAGGGAGATTTCTAAGCAAATCTTATAAAGAAGACTGCTAGGCAAATTGTCCGTATCCCTCAATCAATAATTTGCTTAATAAGTATTGAGCTGCTTTTTCATGTTAACATATTGCTCAGTGACTTAAACTGATTTTTATGCATTCCTGTTTTCTCAGAAAATATAAACCACCAAATATAATTCTGACTCAAATACAAAATATCCTTTTCTCACATTAGTTTTCAATGATAATTAACATCATCCACATAATTTTGTTTCATAAAAATTCAAATTAAATCACTCTTTTATGCTTTATGGTTATAAGTCTTTTGGGTAATTCTCATTCTATTATTATCTAGTAGACATTGTAATGAACACTTAGAAAGACCTTTCAATAACATTTTTGCTCACTATTAATTTTGGAAGTGTTCACTGGGCAATTTTATGGTAAGTGGCAAATTACTTCTAGTAGTTTAATGAAGTCCCTTTTTACGCACAATACTCCTTTATTTATTGCTCCCCCTTTTTTCTGTATCCATTTGATATTATGCATTAGTCATTCAAGGACATAATTAACACAGACAGTCTCTTTCTAATTCTCAGGACAAACTTTCAAAGCTTTTTACAAATGTATCAGAATTCAGTGGGTAAAGCAAAAAAAAAAAAAAAAACATTGAGTGCTTTTTTGGGAGAAAGCCATATAGATATACTGAATCAAAGCCAATAACTAAATTATTCTGTATTATAGATGAACATAGTCTATAATATTGAGTTGGGAAAAGACAGTCATAAAGGAATGGTGAATATTTTAAAACTCTTGTGGATAAATATAATTTTAAAATTACAGTGCTTAAATTTTATCACTTAATTGCATCATCTTTATGCAATAATAATAATGATTACTTTTGAAGAAATCTAAATGGCAGAGCAGAAGGCTGAAAAACATTTTAATTATCTTACATATAAGTATATCATTTCCTTTCTGTTACATTAACCACGGTATAATTTACTTGCAATTTAAAACCTAAGCTTCAAAGTCACACAGGTTTCTCCTGTATAGTTTCTAAGTTGATGCCATTCCATGTAAGTTCTTCAAAATACATGCAGTATATGTTCTATACATAAGAAATCATAACATCTGATTATAATATCATCTTTTATTCTTAGTGGTTATTTTGTATTGACACAATTTTTATGGTACATGTTATCAAAATGATCATTTTGCATATCATAAGTTATCAGTAAATGTATACATTTCTTCCATGTTTTAGATGGTGGGAATAAAGATCTTAGCAACTTTAGGACATATCGCTCAGGGACTCACATAGGTAAGAGTTGGAATTGTTTTAGTTTGGCATAAAGTTTCAATAGTTTTGAACTGCTTCTAATTATTACAAAGGCAGAAATCAGGTAATACTTTTCAGTATTATTATTAGGTTCCTGATCACCTCCCATAATCTGACTTAAGAAACCCTATGAATATTATACTATTTCTTTTCTAATAAACACGTCCCATTAAAAAGACTCTAGTTTCATATTGTCTTCCTTGTACTCATATCAAGCATGCCATCCTAATGACTTCAGTTTTTTCATTAGCACCTGCATCCACATTAAACAAATGGAATTAGAAGAAAATATTCCTCATTTTTTTCAACTATTTTTTCATTAAAACCTTAACTAAATAAAACTAAATAATTTCCAAGGCCTCTTTTGGTAAACATTAATAAAATGTTAATCATCTACATTAAAAAATATATATGTTGGGTTGCCTGAGTTGTGCATTTGGCTGGGCAGCCAGCTCTTGGTTTTGGCTCAGGTCGTGATCTCCATATCCTGAGATTGAGCCCTGCATGGGACTCCACACTCAGTGGGGAGTCTGCTTGACATTCTCTCTCCCTCTTCCTCTGCCTTCCTGCTCATGCTCAATCTCTCTCTATATAAATAAATCTTTAATATATAGATAGATAGATTTAAATAGATCTATATATATATTTAAAATGGTATACACACACACACACACACACACACACCCCATTCTGAGAAATATAGCTGAATAATTTCTTAGTGAACATAAGAGAACGTGAAGGCATTCGTAGGAGCTGCTTCTGGATAGTAATGTGACTATATGAGCTCTGTAATTCAAATCTTTCCAAGATCAACCTGGAAATATTTTTTCAGTGGCTATGTAGGTAAATGAGGTAAAATTAGTGGCATCTTAGTCTCATTTTTTTTCTAATTAATCCTATTTGTACCAAGATTCCTCTGTTGGGCCTAATACCAAAGGCTGAATTTTGGAATAACCAATAATTAAATGAGAATTTCGTATTGAATTAAAACAAAAACTCTCCCAGAAGCAATCATCGAACTAAGAGTTGAGAAGGCAAAATAGTAACAGTGAAAGAGCAAAGTGAGTATAATTTTAATGACACAAAGGGATATTCTGGTTGGTGATGGGAATGTGACAAGTGCAAGGATTATCAGTACTCAGAAAACTGACATCATATGCTACAAAATTTGAATCTTTAACTTTACTAGTAGTGCCACTTATAAATTACCACTTTGCTATCCACTGATACATAAAACTTTAGTGAAGATAAATTGTGAGGTTACTTTGCTATTTTGGTTACTGCTTAGTTTGTCTAACCTCCCATTTGAAATACATACCCAATGAACTACAAACTCTTCCAAATAGTTCACACCTTGAGAAAAAGTATGTTTTACTGGAAAGATTATCTAAGACATGGGAGGTTTAATATATCTTCTGAAGTAAGAATTAATAGGAGAACATTTCACACATTAGTATTTGTTCTAGTAGGTAAAACCTGAAATCAGGATCATCTGCTTTCTCCAACTATTAACTGTAAGGTACCCACAATATGAAGCTATGAAAAACACTGGTGAATTCTTTAACGCTAGCAGACTCAAACACAGACATCACTGAGTAGCAATTACAGAACAGGAATTTAAAGATCAAACGTTAACTCTTTGGAATTTGATTATGGAAAATGTTATTATATTTGATTTCACTAGTTGAGCTAAATGGCACATATGAGACAGTAGCATAAAAAGTCAATACACTTGAATAATGCAAAATAAATTATCTGAAACAAAGTATAAGATATTGGGGAAAAATGAGACACAATTATCAGTGACAGATGACAAAGCAGGTGTGATGGTTAATATGTGTCAATCTGGAGGGTGTTTTTGGATGAGATTACATTTAAATCAGTGAACTTGAAGTAAGCAGAATGCAAACTGGTACAGCCACTATGGAAAACAGTATGGAGGTGCCTCAACCTAGCAATTGCGCCACTAGGTATTTACCCAAAGGATACAAAAACACTGATTTGAAGGGGCACATGCACCCTCATGTTTACAGCAACATTATCAATAATAGCCAAATTATGGGAAGGGTCCAAATATCCATTGACTGATGATGGATAAAGAAGGTGTGGTATATATATATATATATATATATATATATATATATACACACACACACACACACACACACACACACACACACACACACACTGGAGTATACTTGGCCATCAAAAAGAATGAAATCTTGCCATTTCCAATGACATGGATGAAGCTACAGTAGATTATGCTAAGTGAAAAAAGTCAGTCAGGAAAAGACAAATACCATTTGATTTCGCTCATATGTGGAATTTAAGAAACAATACAGATGAACATAGGGGAAGAGAAAAAAAAGAGAGGGAGGCAAATCATAAGAGACTCTTAACTACAGAGAACTGAGGGTTGATGGAGAGAGGTGGGTAGGGGATGGGCTAGATGGCGATCAGTATTAAGGAGGCCACTTGTGTTGAACACTGGATGTTATATGTAAGTGATGAATCACTAAATTCTACTCCTGAAACCAATATTACACTATATGTTAACTAACTGGAATTTACAGAAAAATTTGAAAAACAAACAAACAAAAAACAAGCAGACTGCCTTCCGCAATGTGGGTGGGCCTCATCCAATCAGCTGAAGGCCTGAATAGAACAAAAAGTCTGGCTTCTCCAATCAAGAGGGAACTCTCTAGCAGAGTACAGAAGGATTGGAGCTGTACCATCAGCTTTTCTGGATCTCTAGCCTATGGGACTACACTGCAGATTTTGGGCTTACCCACCTCCATAATTGTATGAGTCAATTTCTTATAATAATTTTTCTCTCTTATATACAGATTCTATTGGTTGTATTGCTCTGGAGAACTCTAATACAGCAGGATAACAAGTAATTGCAAGCTCAGAAAGAGATGAGGAAGAGATAAAGATAGGGGAAAGACTGTCAGAAAAAATTATTAATCATATAATTGCTAAAATCTTTTGAAGATAGAAAAATCATAAACCCAATCAGGATAATTAAAACATGTTTATAGGCTAGATGATTAATCAAAATTACATGTAGTTTCATCCAAAGCACACTGAAATTCCAGTAAGCAATTTGTTATATAAGTGTTGAGAAGTTGAGTCTAAAATGTACATGGAAATGTAAGGATCTAAGATGCCAAAAACAATCTTGGAAAAAAATTTGGAGAATTTGCATTTCCCTAATATTAAATTTAACTATAAAGTTGCAGAAATCAAAAGAATGTAGTATTGGTATAAAAGAAGAAAAACTGATGAATGGATCAAAATGTGGAGTCTACATGTAGAAACATACTTAAAATGTCAATGGGTTTTTTAAAGTGCCAAACAATTATTAGGGAAAGGAAATTCTTTGTTAAAATAATGGCGGTGCAACTTGATGTTCATATGGAATAAATGAATCTAACTCCATCTCATGCCTTATGAAAAATTTGAGATGCGTTAAAGACCTCGACATAAAGGTTTAATTTTTTTATTTTAAATCTTCTAGTTGAACACATAGGAAAACCTCATTATAACCTGGATGTTATTTAAATATTTCTTATACGAGATCCTGTAAGTGATGTTTACCATACTGTTAGATTACATTTCAAAAAATACATTTTAAAAAACCCTTTTCCTCTAAAGATACCGGTATTACAAAACTTACAACTTTCTGAGACTTGTACCCAGGGTATATAAATAGCATCTATAGACAAACATCACCCACAAAAGCAAGTTACTTGAACAAAATCTTCATGAAGGAAAGGAGAATCACTTAATTACTACCTAACCATGCACAAGAATGGGTTTATAATTGATTAAACACTTCAGTATGAAAACTAAATGTGGGAACTGAAAAGGAAGTGCAGGAAATGTTTTAATTTTATGTTAGGAGATAATTTCTTTTTTTTTTTTTTTAAAGATTTTATTTATTTATTTGACAGAGATAGAGACAGCCAGTGAGAGAGGGAACACAAGCAGGGGGAGTGGGAGAGGAAGAAGCAGGCTCATAGCAGAGGAGCCTGATGTGGGGCTCGATCCCATAACGCCAGATCACGCCCTGAGCCGAAGGCAGACGCTTAACCGCTGTGCCACCCAGGTGCCCCTAGGAGATAATTTCTAACAGACTAATGGTATTTACAACAAAATATAAAGTTTAACTCCATTAATATTAAGAACATCTTTTACTCAAAATACAGATAAAGAAAATTAAAAAGACAATACACAAAGAGGTAAATTGTTTTCCACTTATATGGAGAAAATAAAGAATCACTATCTAGTTCTAGTACTAGGTAACAGTTTACAGTAAACAAATCAATACAAAGTAAAAACAAATGTGTATACACAATTTGGAGAAAAAGCACAAATAGCAAATAAAGTAGTGAAGAGATTCTCAACCCATTTATGAATGCTGGAAATGCAAACTAGACCAACAATGAAATACCACTTAATACCCAAGAAATTCTGCAAAGATAATTTATACTAAATGTATGGGAATGCATGTTCACCAAAATAAATAATTAGTGCACAGAAATAAATATGGTTAACATCAGATTATATTCAGAATAATATGTAAATAAAACAATTTTTTTAAAGATTTATTTATTTTAGAGAGCATGGGGGGAAGGGCAGTGGGAGAGGGGGAGAAAGAATCTTAAGCAGACTCCGTTTCCCACTTGGAGCTTGATCTCATGACCCTGAGATCATGCCGGAACCAGGAATCGACAGGTGACCAATTGTGCCACCCAGGTGCCCCAATAATTCCTAAAACCATAGTGAAGAATAAAAAATTTTTTGAAGAATAATGAAGTGGAGGGCAGACATGTAAACCAAAGTCTGAACTCCATTTTCTATAACTAATGAGTATGAGTACAAGAAGCTGATTGCCTCTTACACCCTGTCTTCCCTTCATAAATTATCCCACACATCTTCTCACTCTGGCATCTCCCCTCCTTCCATATCCTCTTTTATCATCCTGCTCTTTATTATTTTACTGGATAAACAAAAAAAGCAATCTCATGGAATTGCAGAAGACTCATGTAGGGAATCACCCCAAATATTATTGTCCTCCATTTGATAAAATATCCCAGCACCAATTTTCTTTTTTATAGGGATTAAAGGGATTATAAACTTTTATTGGAAAAAATAAATGTACATGAATGAAAAGTGTTTGAGGGCTATCACACATGGGTATTAAGCTCTAGGCAAAGATAGGAAAATTCATTATCCCTGCTTAATTATTCTTAACCTTTCCAAGACATGAAGGCTTTTTAATACTTCAAATACATAGAAAATCCTTAAGATTAGCTGCCTGACCCTCCAACAAAACACTGTTACATTAATATTTCAACTCTGATTTTGTTATTTCTTACTGTTACTAATGCAAATTCATTATCTTACTTTTAACTCTTTATCATCAGAGTTGACTAAACGTAGATAATGTGTTGAAGGCAACGTTACCAGACACCAAATAGAAAAAAATGAATTCCTCCCACTAGACATTCTACAAACATACAGAATACCAAGGACACACTGGTCTAATACATGTGATATAAGAGCATACATACAAGAAAATTATTAAAATTTGGACATTCTCAGCTTATATTTATAGCCACAATACTGGTGAGACTAGAAAGCAGGAATGTAAATGGCCTAATGCAAAATAATAATAATAAAAAAAATTAAATTAAAATATCTGACAACAAAAAGTAATTCTAATAATAATAAAATACAGTTTTCACCCGATTACCTTCTTTCTCTCATCTTCAACCTCCAATGCTATTTTTAACTTTTTCATAGGGATATTGAACAATTCTTAAAATGTCCATTCTGTAGTTATACTATTTTAGAATGCCATCCAAACTCTTTTTTAAGGAAAATGCATATATGATTTAGAAAGTGTTTTTTTAAAACCCATCATGTTTTTTCTTTCTAGCGAATTTTACAAAGAAAGATAAAAAAATAAAAATAGTGTAAAATAAATTATGCATATATGCATTTACAAAATGAATTAATATGTTACATTTTCCTGTGTTAAAGCATTTGGGAGTAAAGCATAGTTACCAAAGAGAGTACTACCCTCCCACCCCCATACCACAAAATCAACAAACTTAACAGTTCATAAAGGAAACATTTCTCCACCATATGTAAAATGAAATCTTGATTGAGAGCTGATCTTACTCCCTGTGAGGCCATGACATTATTAGTTTCAGTGTGTCTTGAAAATGTTCATTTTGTCAACCTTGCATGTACCTGTTTTGCTCCAGTAAACCATATTCACCTATACACAGTCTGCTGTCAATCACGCAGAAACTTTTAATGTAGCTTTTATCATCTGTGTCAGAAAAATCACTTCTCTCTAGGACCTCAGTATGTGGTTAGATATATAAAATTGGGTAACTATTGATATAAAATTCAAGGAACTCCATATTTTAACTTTATCTAAGTTAAACACAATGGGGAATGATTTACATTCATTAAAATTCAACCTTATTACATGTACAGTTCTCTAAGTTGTGGCAAAATAAACAATCTTGTTACCAACAAAATAATAAAAATATGTAATAGATCCATTACTCCCAATTTTTCCTTCATTCCCCAAACAAGACAAGCATGATGTAGTTTTTAGTTATAACTTTGCTTTTTCCAAATGAAATAAATAGAAAATTCAGTACATAGCCTTTTGTATCAAGCTTCTTTTTTGTAACATAATGCTTCAAGATGTATCCCTGTGTCTTTTTTTTCTAAAGAAAAATATGTAGATTTTAATAAAATTATTAATAGCTTCAGGTAAGTTCTCTGGTATCCAGTAGTAACACAATGATAGATACATCACTGGGTCACTTTCATCTGAGCACTTCAGGAATTCATGCTTTTGCATGTATGCCTAGTTTGTTTCCTTCTTTTATGGAGTAGTATATTTTGTATATATGTACTACAGTATCTTCATCTAGTTGAAGGACACTTGGATAATTTTCAGTTTATGATGATAATAAAATTTTAATAAACATTCATTTAAAATTTCAGTATGCTTTTAATTTCACTTGTATGAATATGTTTGAATGGGATTACTGGGTTGTATGGTAAGTAAATGATTAAATATATTTGTGAATGGTAAGTATACGATAACACGTTAAGTGTAAATTATGTTTAAGCTTATTTGTTTTCCAAAGTGGTTGTATAATTTTGCAGAATTATCATTTTTTTAATAAAAGCTTTGATATTTTTTTAAGACTTATTTATCTGAGAGGAAAGAGCATGAGCAGGAGGAGCAAAGGGAAGGAGAATCTCAAGCACACTCCAGGCTGAGTGTGGAGCCAGTGCTGGGCTTGATCTCAATCCACTGAGATGAGGAGCTGAGCTGAAACCAAGAATCAGGCACTTAACTGACAGCACCACCCAGGTGCCCCAAGAGTTTTGATATTTTTTGTTTCTACTTCATTTGTCCCAAGTATGTTTTGATTTTCATTTTTATCTCTGACCCATTGATAGTTCAGAAGTATGTTGTTTAATTTCCACATATTGTGAATTTTCCAGCTTTCCTCCTGTTACTGTTTTCCATTTTTATACTACTACGGCTGCATATTATTTTAATCAACTTGATAGTATTTCAGTCTTCTTAAATTTGTTAATACTAATTTTGAAACCCAACATCTGCTCTATTCTAGATAATGTTCTGTGTGCACTTAAGAAGAACGTATATTCTGCTGCTGTTGAATGGAATATTAGGTACATACCTCTTAGATCCATTTGGCCTGAATTTTCAAATCCAGTTTGCTTACTGATTTTCTATCTAACTGATCTATCCATTATTGAAAGTGGGGTATTAAAGTCCCCTACTGTTATTGCATTGCTGCCTATTTCGGCCTTCATGTTTGTTAGTATTTGATTAATATATTTGGATGTTTCAATATTGTTTGCCAATATATTTATAGTTGGGGCGGCCTGGGTGGCTCAGTTGGTTAAGCGGCTGCCTTCAGCTCAGGTAATATTCTCAGGGTCCTGGGATCAAGCCCCGGGGTCAGGCTCCCTGCTCAGTGGGGAGCCTGCTTCTCCCTCTGTGCTGCCCCTCCACCCCCCCACTCATGTTCTCTCTCTCTCTCTCAAATAAAATCTTTAAATATATATATATATATACACACACACACACATATATATACACACACACACAAACATATATATAAATATATATATATTTACAGTTGACATATTCTATTGAGATATTGACCCTTTTATCATTACATAATGACCTACTTTGTCTGTAATTAACAGTTTTTGACAAAATACCATTTTTTGTCTGATACAATTATAGCTAACCTTGCTTTTTTGGTTTCCATGTGCATGAAATCTCTTTATTCCATCTCTTCACTTTCAGCCTATGTGTATCCTAAATTGAAAATGAGTCTTTTGTAGACAATACAGAATTGGATCTTGTTCAATATAAAATAGCATAAGGCACATCTTATCTCTGATAAGTTAAAAAAAAAAGTGATAAGTTGAAAAAAATATTTTTTAGGGCGCCTGGGTAGCTCAGTGGTTAAGCATCTGCTTTCGGGTCAGGGCGTGATCCCAGGGTCCTGGGATCGAGCCCCTCCATCAGGCTCTGGGCTCCGCTGGGAGCCTGCTTCTTCCTCTCCCACTCTCTCTGCTTGTGCTCCCTCTCTCGCTGGCTGTCTCTCTCTCTGTCAAATAAATGAATAAAATCTTTAAAAAAAATATGTGTATATATATTTTTGAAATATTTTGTTAAAAATTATTTATAAATATCCTGTGCTCTTTTCATAAACATCTTGCCAAAATGGTGGCTGACATTCTGGGATAGTCATGAATAGTTGAGGTTCCAGGAAATTTAAAGCAAAGTAACAGAGGAATCAAAGCTTAGTTTCCTCACCTACACTGACACATAAAGTACTTTATTTTTAAAGGTCTTATATTGTCCTTAGGATATTGCGAAGTTTCTAACCTGCCTTAGACATTATCCACTAGACCCCCCTTTTCTGTTTAGGTTTCATTCTGATTTAAGCACTAAATACTTGACTGACACAAACTAGATCATTAACAGCTATGAATCTAAGCTCCTTTAAGCTTCTTTAAGCTTCATTTAATGTAATGACTTTGTTGTGACCTGTTTGTAGGGCAGATCTCCCATGGGTAACTTCACTAAGAATTGTGATTAAATTATGTTTATGTTCTTAAGTTCTTTTCAGTGGTTAGTTCTCATTAACCTTCATAAATGAGTGGCATTTTATTGTTCCAAATTGGTTTTTTTGGTTCTGTATTATTATCAACAACATGAATTCATGTTTTGTTCCCTTTTTTCCTAATTTTGCTCTTAATTAACTTTGCAAATTTCCCAGATAGGCATAAAATGCAGGCTGCTGTCAGGTCACTTCATGCAATTTTTGTATTGGCTAACTTAAATTGTGGCTCATAAATAGCATTGATTGATTGACTGATTGATCCATTTTATTTATTTATTTAATAGAACTGAAAGTACTGCATTTGAGAATGCATGGAAAGTATATTTTGCAACATTAATATTTTTATCTAAAAGAAACCAATTTTGCCTTACTGAACACATTCTGGCTTTTTCCACCTAAATGTGAAAGATGATTATAAAACATTCACCCACCTAACTTTACTTCTGGGTCCACACAAACATTTTGTACCTCATATGTGTTTTGAAAAAAAATAATAAATAATTTTTCAATTCTTTTACTCTATCTTTTCAGTATAGAATTAAATATTATAGTCAAATTAAAATTAATCGAAATGTGCACTTAGGTGTTTAAATTTTAAAAAGCAAAAGGACATTTGTTTTATTTGTATGTATTTGGCATCTTATCAAATTGTATATATAATTTGAAATATGTATATAATTGTGTGTATGTATATATAAAATTGATGTGCAAAATAAATGCTTTAAACTGTTCTAGATATTGTAATAGATTTTTAATTGCTCACTTCATGCCTACTATTTGCCATATGTTTTGAATTCATTTTTAAAGGAATTCGTACAGCTCTGAATAAGAAGTATTATCACTAATTTAAAGATTTGGAAACTGAGACTTAAAAAGTTTAGTTATTTGACTTTGATTTATTACAAATAGCTTTTTCTAAAATTGATTTAGATTTCGTTGCTCTATAATTAACAAAGAGGATAGTTGCTCTGGTATATGAAATAATGCTTTGCAACTTAATGAAATTCAAGTTCAAGAACATCTGTGCTTATTTTAATTAGTCTCCACAACTTCTCTAATAGTAGTGATTACCATTTCTAGAGTTAACATTTAACTGGCCTTTTTTAAAAAGTGATAAACACAATTGCAAAAAAGGTACTCTATTTCTTAAGAATTTTCTTTCATCAGTTCAATTTATTTATTGGCCACGTCTATGATTCAGAAAACTGCAATGTATTTTGGAAGTTTATGGTTTTCTTCTCTCCATTTAAAACACTTCATTCTTATATTGTTCTTGATTTTCTATTTTAATAATTGGTACAACTTTAAATACCAAGTGGAGTAAAAAAGGGATACTAATTTTAATTATCTTTATTTACCCATAGATCGGCTATTAAACATCAAATACAGTATATTTCCTAATCTGATATTACTGTGGCGTTATGATTACATCACATGCAAGATAATATCAATCAATATGCATTTTTACAGATAGCGGTCATTCACAAATTTGTCATTCTTAGGTAAACATTATCTATGTTGCTTAAAGTACTTTGAATAAAGGTATATTTTAATGATCGTAGGGAGCTGTGAAAATGTAAAATGTCATTAAATATCTCATTTAAAAATGTTTACTCCTAATGTATTTTAATAGCAGACAATCTTTAAAATCCATTGATAAGAACACTATGACAGAATTTGGTAAACTTGTAGAATAAGTAATGCCATATTGAACAATATTTCCGGTACATTTTAAATATAAAGAGAACAAGAAAAGCATAAATATAATGCCCCCCAAAAAAGGATTAAAAATCCAAAAAGTTTTCCTTTTCATTATTTGAAATGTTAAAAAGAGGTTAAGTTTTGAACTTCACATTATCTTTAGTACACAATGATGCTAATAAACTGGGGAATTAACAAAAAAGGTTTAAATGGAAAATATCATTCCATCATGCATACAACATAACAGAATGCAGAAGCATTCATTATACAGGTTGAGTTGTGTTTTAAAATATCCTAATATAATTTCACAATGTTGGATTTTTCTAGACCTTTGAGCAAGAAGACTCATCATAAGCTAAACAGAAACAGTTAATAGAGCCCTCCCCCAAAACAGGGAGGTCTTTATTTATTAAAATACTTTTGCCTTATTTTTAATACTTATGGAGCACTTATAATATGCTAGAAATAGTATTGCAAATATTAGATGCATTAACTTAATGCCTACATTGCTTTTTTTGGTATTATTATTATTTTCAAAAGTTTAAGGATGAAGAATTGAAGTGAGTAGGAGAAGGGTATTAAGTAATTTGTCCAAAATGCTTAGAAAGAGGTAAGGCCAGGAATAAAACTAGGACTAATGGCTTCAGATCTGATCTTATAAGCACTGCGCATTCATGTACAAGAAAGAGAGGTATGCATGGATCAGATAGTTGCTGTAACAGTCTAATCTATGTTTCTTCTGGTCCAAGTGTTGATTCTTTTGTGAAGTTGTAATTCTGCCAATGTTTTCATCCTTCAAGTCATGAAATGACAGCTGACGTGGTTTTTCTGGGTCTGCCTTTTTTTTTTTTAATCTGTCTTATCAGCCTGATTATTGTTATTTTGTGTGTCAGAACTCTCTCAGGGGAAGCAGAGAGATACAGATTGTTGATCTAGCCTCTCTCTGGGAGTGGTATACAGACAGACATATATACATAGAGACATATATGCAAACCTCTACCCTCTCCTTTCATGGGACAAATATTGTGGCAATGAGGGCTCTTGCATGGGGGTTTGGCTTCTTGAGCTTACAGCCTTACTCTTCCACTCACATGAGTCACCTTGGTCTATTTTCTTAAAATCTCTACCCTTCATTTTACTATCCATTAAATGAGGTTAATAACAGCACTTTCCTCAGTAGGTAATTATATGTATAACAACAGTTAATAATTGTAATGCAGATAT
>NW_024423344.1:57456748-57501646 GCF_017311325.1 Ursus maritimus | reverse complement strand
GAGTGGAATACATTATAATAGCTCAGTAAATTTCATAATTATTGTATCGTATTAAATTTCATAATTACTGTATGGTGAGAGGCACATGTATTATCTCATACATTCCTAACAATAATATTACAAGGAATGTCTTCATATGTTCCAGATGCAGAACTTTAGGATCAAGTAGGATAAACAGTTGCTAGTATAACATAGAATGTTGACTACCAGAACCAGTCTTTCTGGCTCCAGTATTCATTTTTAAAATTCAGACGTAATTAACTTACCATAAAATTCACCAAAGTGTAAAATTCACTGTGTTTTTTAAATTGATGTTTCATCATCTAATTTCAGAATATTTCCATCATCTTCAAAAGAACCCCCACACCCATTTTCAATCACTGCCCACTGCATTCCCCTCAGTTACTAGCAAAATAAATCTATTTTCTATCAATAAGGATTCTGGACACTTAATATAAATGAAATCACACCATATATGCCCTTTCGTGTCTTGCTTTCTTCACTTTGAGTATTTTCAAGGTTCGTTCATGTTGCAACATGTGTTCATATTTTATTCCTTTTTTTCTTCTAGATTTATTTGCTTATTACAGAGAAAGAGAGTGCAGGGAGGGGCAGAGGGAGAGAGAGAGAGAAACTCCAGCCAACTTCTTGTTGAGCCTGAAGCCCTATGTGGGACTCGATTCCACAAACAACGAGACTAAGACCTGAGCTGAAACCAAAAGTCAGATGCCCAACAAACTGTGTCACCCAGGGGCCCCCATATTTTATTCCTTTTTAAAGATAAATAATATTTCATTGGATGGATAGATTACATTTTATGTATTCATCAGCTGATGGGCATTTGGGTTGTTTCACCTTTTGGCTATTATGAATAACGTTGCTATAGACATTCAAGTACAAGTTTTCACACAGGCATGTATTTTAAATTGGAGGGGGCAGTATACCTTGCAGTAAAATTGCTGGATCATATGGTAACTCTATTTTTAACTTTCTGTAGAACTGCCAAACTGTTTTCCAAATAACTGTGCCAATTACATTACAACCAAAAATATATAGAAGGTTTCCATTTCCCNNCATTTTCCTCAGCACTTGCTTTATCATATGTTTTATTGTAGCCATCCCAATGGGTGTGAAGTGATACCTGACTGTGGTTTTGATTTGCATTCCCCAAATAGCTAATTGTTTTGAGTATTTTCTAATGTGTTTATTGGCCATTTTATATTTTCTTTGGAGAAATGTCTGTTCAAGTCCTTTGCTCAAACTTTCATTTGTTTCATTTCATTTTCATTTTATTCATCTTTTTATTCTTAGATTATAATATTCTGAATACTAGATTCTTGTCAGTTTTATGATTTGCAAATATTTTCACCCACTATGTAGACTGTGTTTTCACTTTCTTCATATGGTCCTTTGAATCATAAAGTTTTCATGTTGGTGAAGTTCAGTTTATCTATTTTTTCTTTTGCGGGTCCTGCTTTATGTGTCATATCTAAGAAACCACTGTATATCCAAAGCCATGAATATGGGCCTTTATGTTTTCTTCTATGACTTTTTTTGGTTTTAGCACTTATATTTAGGCCTTCGATGCATTCTGAGGTTAATTTTTATATGAAGTATGAAAGAGAAGTCCTACTTCATTTTTTCAATGGGGACATCCAATTGTCCCAAATGATTTGTTGAAGGAACTCCTTTCCCTATTGAATTGTTTTTAGCATCCCTGTTAAAAATCAATTTCTCATAAATATCCAGAGTTTATCCTAGACTGTATTTTCTCTTTCTTTAATCTATATGTCTATCCTTATACCAGAATTACACTGTACTGATTATTGTAGGTTTGTAGTAACTTTTGAAATCCGGAAATCTGAGTTCCTCATCTTTGTTCTTTTTTAAGATTGAGTTGTCTTTTGGGGTTCTTTGCATTTCCATAGGAATTTTAGGATCAGTTTGTGAATTTCCATAAAAAAGACATCTGGGATTTTGATATGGATTACAATGACTCTGTAGATTAGGGAAATTTCACCATTTTAATGGTATTAAATCTTCCAATCCATTAACATGGAATGTTTTTCCATTTTTTTAGGTCTCCTTTAATTAACAATATTGATTGATTAATGATTTTTCTGAACTAACTAATTCTGCAGTTTACACTCTTTATTCTATGTATGTCTGAGCACTTGGTGGTCAATTAGTTAATGGGCAGAAATTCTGTTACACATATGCAACCAACAGATCTCCAGTCTTTGCCAAGGTGCTTTGTGTGCTTTTAGGGCATGTCTTCAACATTCAACTCCTTGGTTAACAGTGTTGCCTTAGTCTTCACTTCCTGATCACAGGAAGATTCATGGTCTAGCAGAGATGAGAGCTTAGGGCTTTCTCAGGTGTTTCCTAAGCTTGTCCAGGTCCTTGGATATATACACAACTATGAGCATGCATATAGACTTCTAGATTCCCAGAAATATAGCAGACTCTTTCAAAGTGCACATAAACATCTCACCTCTCAGATTTTGGTTTTAAGCTTTTTAGTTGGCCAACAGTTATCTACATCCTAGGAAGCTGCAAAGTTAAACAAATACCTGTAACAATGTTTGGATAAGTGCTTCTGGAAAAATAGCTTTTGTTCTGGATGACATCCCTATCAGAGCAAATAAAGGCAAATTTGAAATTGGGATCTTCCAGGGAACCACCACACACACACAAAATAATAATTTTCTGGGGCGCCCTGGAGGCTCAGTCGGTTAAGTGTCTGCCTTCAGCTCAGGGGTCCTGGGATCGAGCCCCACACCAGGATTCCTGTTCAGTGGGGAGTCTTTTTTTTTCCTCTGCCTCTCCCCCTACTTATGTCCTCTTTGTCTCTCTCCCTGTCAAATAAATAAAATATTTTAAAAAGTAGTAATTTTCTGAGAATGTAGCTTTGAAGGAGATCCAAACTTGTTCATCTCCCTTCAGTGGTTCTGAAGCTGCTGATTTTTACTATATTTGCAGGTTGTTAGTTTTGAATCATATAAATGTGTGAATGTTTATGTATGCGTATGCATTTATAATACAGGAGATGAATAGATGGAGGGAGAGAAAAAAAACAGATGCATATTCTTAATCTTCTTTAAAGTCTAAATCAAGAGCATTTGGAAAGGTCAAAATAACAAACTTCTATTTTTCCATCTCTGTATTTCTGTGAAGCTATTTATTTTTCATCACTTATTGGTTCCTATAGCTGTTCCTGTTGTCTCTTCTGCCCATGTAACAGCAAGGAGGAAAATTAGAAGGAAAAAAAATAAATAAATATGCCAGAGCAAATTAGAGAACTATGTAACTGTGGGGGAAATCTAACTTTTAAAGTTGTTTGTCTGTAACCTAACCTTGTGACTTGCATACTTTTATCATGGCTCTATACTACGCTGAGTTCAAGAAAATACTTTAAAGTACCTTGCACATGCATCAAAATATGGTCATCTACCTTGTGGGCATGTGTGCATGTGAGTGTGTGTGTGCATGTGTGTGTATGTGTGTTTATACAAAAATCTTTCCAACTCAATATTTATGAATAATTTACTCTTTACTGTTGTCATTTTCAAACCCAAATGAAAAGGTCAAGGTGCACAGCACTATATATTTTTAATGATATGTTAGCTATGGACTATCTGAATTTGTCATTTTCTGTGTGAGTCTTCATTTGTTATAAACTGAGGTTTGGAATGAACTTCAACTGCAACATACCATGGGTTAAGTAACAGGCTTTAATGAGGAAAGTAAACTCACAAACTGAGGGTCAAAAATGAGAGGAGTTAGGGCAAAGGTTCCTCTATTTTCCTATCATCCCACATCTTGGAGCCAGGGTGAAAGTAGACTTGCAGTATGGATCTATATTCTCATGCAGGAACTACTACCATCATCATATTGCTCCCCTTTATGACACAGTCATGAAAGCAGCTTCACTAAGTGGAGTAAGCATTGAGCTGCTTGACACCAAGCAGTCTAAGAATGGGTGTCAATTGTGTAAGAGTTGTCTGGGAATGCTAGCTGCTTTGTCCCTGAGGATTTGGGGCAACAATAGGATGTTAGAGATCCACTGTAGGGTTAACCAAAAATCCAATGGCAATATTATCTTAAGTACACCGCTTTCTGGAAGAAGGGTGGGAAGATGCCTCCAGTATTGGATAGCTCATTTCTCAAGTAACCTAGGGTAAGCTCTCAGGGTCATGTTGGACAATTTCATTTATTGAACTACTGTGAATTTGTTTCTTCTGCCAATCAAACTCAACATTTCACCTGACATGAAAAGATTGAACAATTTTTGTTTCCACTTTATTTTCCTCTTAGAAACTGACCTAGTTAAATGGGGACTGTCACTAATGTCAGTCTAAGATAGCAGATTTTTGATAGGGCTAGTAGGTCATGCCATTTCATTTAGAGTTTACTCTCCATGGTGTAAGCAGTTGTTTTGAATGACATGGTAAAGATATTTTTCAACCCTAAGAAATTAGAGATCAAATAAAAAATATGTAGTTGTCAGTAAAAATTTATATTGGAAAGTACTATTGCTGAAAAATAACTTAGATAGATGTTAAGTATCTTTTTGGAATTACAAGATTATAGAGACCTAACTCAAGTGAATTAAATGAGCCAAATGGTTGGTAATCTCTCTCATCAGTGATTTTTTGTAAGGAGTCTCACAAATGTTTCACATCTATTGTATCTCAGTCTCCATTGTTTCAAAAAACTACCATTCAAAGTTGAAATATTTGTAACTGTAATTTAAGCAAAATTAGAGATATTTAGAAATTCATTCAGTCAAAAAACTGACAAAACAAGGCTTTCTGATTCCAATTTTATTCCACCCTTAATATTAACTTTTTGCTCTCTAATTTTGAATTGCAGGAGTATCCATCTAGGATTATTACTTCCCTTACTATTTTAAAAAATAATAATTTTCTGAGCATGTAGCTTTGAAGGAGTGCTATCATCATGGCCCTAACTCAAACTTGTTATTTCCTTTCCTGTTTAGTTCTGAGATGTAGGTGTAATTATTTCCCTGTATACATACTTGCGTGCCTTTCATATTTATGAATAACATTTGCTATTTCTATGGTTGTCTGTATTTTTTTTTACTTGAAGTTTTCTGGAAAAATAAACCTCTATACACAAAATCCTTCTGAAAAATCTGTTAATAAATGTCCCAGCCTTGTTCACTCAGTGATTGGCAGTTAACAGAGGCTGTCCCTTCATGGTTGGAGATTTATCCAGTGTGACTGGACACAGGGAAGAAATATTCAAAATCCTCTTATGGGGACTGATGCGAATGCAGGGAAATAGAGAATCTTTCATACTATTACAGTTTCAAAGAAGATATGTATATATGATTTCAGTATATATGTTCTCTACTATGTTATTAGGATCTAGTAAAAAAAAAAAGCAAGTAGATGGAAAGGGGAAGATTTTTTTCAATTGCAAATTCTGACTTATCTGAAATAAGGTAAAGCGCTATTACCCTAAATCTCTGTTAAATTAATGTGGCTTAGACTTGACCTGGACTCTCCTGAAATTGAACTTTTGTGCTTTAGTCATCTTGCCGTATGGGACCAATATTAATTCTTGCCAACTCTAGGACTCTGAATACATATTTGATTCTAAAATAGTTGAAGATGAATTACCTTCAGGAGGGAAATTTTTTTTCCTAATCACAGTGATAAGACTTTCAACTTCTTTCAATATGGTTACCACCCATAGCCAAAGTTATTAAATTTTTAGAATAGATTATCAATATCAGTTGGTGAGCATGTGCATTGCTCTTTATTAATAAAAATATTAGAAATGGTAGAGAAAAAATAGGAGAAATCGCTAAGAGCTCTAGAAAAAAGAAAAGGTAACCTTACAAAAATAAATTGTATGGAATTTCAAGACTCCATAAAGCACAGAATAGAATAATGGAAATAGAGTATATAATAACCAAAAACTGGCAAAGTATACAGCTATTGGATATTCTTTACTATGGGATTCCAGAGGGGCTTATAACTTGGAATCCATAACAACAGAAATGTGGTTGAGACACAGGCCATTCCTCAAAGTAATTATTTAAAACAAGACCTGTAGTTCATTTGGGCCATACACAGTTACCCTACCCAAGATACTCATGACAGATTATGCTAGTTTCTTGGAGTTTAAATCATCATAAACATTTTCTAAACAAAGTAGTAGTATGCCTAGAAGAATTGTATCTGAATAGAATATTAAAATTAAGCAGAACCCAATGTAAGAGTAACTGGCACACAGCAGATGATGAAAAAAATTCAATAAAAGAATAGAAGTTTCACCCAGGAATGAAAAAAATACAAAAATATTCTTAAACTTTAAAGTTTAAATGCATGGGTACATGTACTGCCTCCTAATCATGCATTTTATTTACATAAAAGTAAGCCTGTCAAAAGCCTTTACCACCTAATTGAAATCTAACATTAAGAAAATTATTTGTACACACAAAAAACTATACATTTGGTAAAATAAAACTTATAACAGCAATTTATTGTCATTGATACAGAGTTATTAATAAGATTAAATAAACAATTAATCATCTTTGATTTTGAAGAATCTAAAAAACCCAGCTTGGAATAGAAATTAAGAAAATGAACAACTGGTTTTGAATGTGAGAATGACTGAAAATGAAATGCATGTAAGGATATTTTTGAAATATGGAATTTGCATCCTTGAAGAGATTTTTAAACAACCAAACAAGGAAGAAAGAATTGGACAAAGAATAATTGCAAACAAAAGAAAAATAAGTAATTAGAATAGATGAATACCATGAAGGCTTTAGACAAAATTAATACTTTTTGAAAGGTGAAGCTGGAACAACCTTGTAAACACAACAAATTCAAAGGCAAAATTGAGAGAAAACAAGAATCAGAAATTATGAAATCTGAAAGACAAATCCTGGAAACATAATATTCAAACAATAGCATATTCAGAAAGAACAGACAAAGGAAACTAAAAATACATTATCATTTTCCTCGTGGAAGAAAAAACCTCTTATGTTTGAAACTGACAAATTATTTCTGAATAAGTATAATTTTTAAAAAGGACACACTTAAAAAATACCGGTATAGACTGAATGTTTCTATCTTTCCAAAATTCACATACTGAAATACAATCCCTAATGTGATGGCATTTGGAGATGGAGCCTTGGAACGTGATTAAGTCATGAGTCATGTTTCTCATGAACAATATTAGTAACCTTATAAACTAAACCCTGGGGAGCTCCTTTATCCTGTGCCATGAGATGACAAAGTAAAACAATGACCATCTATGAACTAGGAAGCAGGTCTCACCAGACAACGAATCTACTGGTACTTGGATCTCGGACTTCCCAGTCTCCAGAACTGTGAGTAATAAATGTTTGTTGTTTAAACCACCAAGTCTACGGTATTTTTGGTATAGCAGCTGGAATGCACTAAGCCATATACTTCTAAAATTCTAATTTTCAGGCTGAAGAAAATAAAGCTCAAATCTTTTCATAACTGGAGATATCATAACCTATGAATAAGAGATATTTATACTGGCATAACATTTCAAATTGATGGCAAGTGAAGGAGCACTGTCTTGCAAGCTGATATGAAGTATAACTGTGAATGTATAATTTAGTTATCTAGGCAAACTACTCTTCAAATACATGACTATATTAGTAAAGAGGCAAGGTTATACTGAAGGGTGATCAAAAATTAAAATCTCAGTGAACCAAGTTTGGCCACCCTCCTCCTCTAAGTATATACCACTGCAAGTCAACTATTGATATTTCAGCCCAGTATATAGTCATTCAGTGATAGAGATCTATAGAGCAGCCACCTTTTCAAGCATTAGTACTCATCAGATAAGAAAGTGATAATGCATAATTGTAATTTGTGCATTAGTTCTTAAAAATTACATGAAGAACTATTAAAAGTTTCTTATAGCATTATTTACAATAGCCAAGATATGGAAGCAATGGAGGCAATCCAAGTGTCCATTCACAGATGAATGGATAAAGAAGATGTGATATGTTTGTACACACACACACACACACACAGAATATTACTCAGCCATAAAAAGGAATGAAATATTGTTATATGAAACAACATGGATAGATCTAGAGGGTTTAATGCTAAGTGAAATAAGTCACAGAAAGATAAATACCACATGATTTCACTCATGTGGAATATAAGAAACAAAGACAAGCAAAGAAAAAAGGAGAAAAACAAAAAAAACAGACTCTTAAATACAAAGAATAAATTGGTGGTTGTCAGAGGGACGTGGGTGGGGAGCCAACTCTTTTGGCTCAATGTGTCTGCAACCCTAAAACTACTCTAAAAAATAGTTTATTAATTAAAGAAACAATACATTTTAAAAATTCTCATTGAAAATTGGGGGGAAAAAAGCTAAGGAGGAAGACAGATACATAAGAGGTTCTCTTATAAACCAGGTCTGTTGAAATTCTTTTTTTTTTTTCTTCCAAATTCCAGTTAGTTAACATACAGTGTAATATTAGTTTCAGGTGTAGAATTTAGTGATTCAACACTTACATACAATACCCAATAGTCATCACAACAAGTACCCTCCTCAATCCCCATCACCTATTTAACCCATCCCCCGACTCACCTCTGGAGTTTCAGGTAATTATCAATTTGTTCTCTGTAGTTAAGACTCTGTTTGCCTCTCTCCCCTCCACCTCATTTGTTTTGTTTCTTAAATACCACATCTGAGTGAAATTATATGGTATTTGTCTTTCTCTGCCTGACTTATTCCACTTAGCATAATACTCTCTAGCTCTATGTCATTGCAAACAGCAAGATTTCATTCTTTTCTATGGCTGAGTAATATTTCACTATATGTCTATGTATGTGTGTGTATACACACACACACACACACACACACCACTTCATTATGCATTCACCAGTTAATGTACATTTGGGCTCTTTACATAATTTGGCTATTATAGATAATGCTGCAATAAACATTGGGGTGCATGTATCCCTTTGAATTAGTATTTTTGTATCCTTTGGGTAAATACCTAGTAGTACAATTTATGGGTCATAGGGTAGTTCTATTTTTAACTTTTTTTTTTTTTAAGATTTTATTTATTTGACATGAGAGGGGGAGACAGACAGAGAGAGAGTGAGAGAGAGCACACAGGCAGAGCAGCAGGCAGAGGGAAAAGGAGAAGCCCAGGATCCTGGGATCATGACCTGAGCTGAAGGCAGACACTTAACCAACTGAGCCACCCAGGCACCCCTATTTTTAACTTTTTAAGAAACCTCCATAGTGTTTGCATTTCCACCAACAGCTTGTCTATTCATGTCTTCTGCCCATTTTTTAACTGGATTATTTGTTTTTTGGGTGTGAGTTTTATAAGTTCTTTATAAATTTTGGATACTCAGGGAACAAAAATTTTAATGGTCTTGAAGTAAGGGAATAAACCCTATTATTTTTGAGTTCTCAGTCTCTGGCAGGGGATACTCAAATCCACAGTGGTTTGTAGCCCTAGTCTCTTATCTCTGGCCTCTCAGAAGTTCTGCTTTTTCTTTAAATTCCTTGGCACCTTCCGAAGTGGGCATTGGAAAATGCCCCAAGGGTCATTTAAATCGGAAAGGGACAGAGACTTTTTGTTTTAAATTGATAAATATTTTGCAAAACAACGGTCTCAAAGCCATGGTGTTGTGGGTTTTTTTTTTCCATTTATTTCTATTTCTACCAACTTTTTCTGCTAATCGCCACAGTGAAAGGGTTTATTGCTGCTGTTTATGTTTTGTTGTTTTTAGATTTCTCTTTTTTGCTAACTGCCTCCAACAATCAATCTCCCTCTCTCTCTCTCTCTCAATCTCTATATCTCTATCTCTCTCTTTCTCTCTGCTTCTCCCTCCATTTCCCTAAGGGGAAAAAAAAAGTAATTTAAGTTTAACAGGCTTTTATGGATCCTTCAAACACTTAGCGCTTACAAAATTTGCTTTCAGTCATTTAGTCTTATTAAAAGGGTTTTACTTGATAATGACTTAATCTTTTTTCATGGGTTTCTAGCTATGGATGTGACAGCAAACCCCCTTGATTTGATTTTAGTCACAAACTGAGCTTTAATCTGCCTCATTGCTGAAAAGCTTTCCTAACTGTATGCATGACTGTTTGGGTTTGAGAAGCAATGATTTTGGCACACCCTATAAATTACTGGATGTGCAGACTCCTTTAATCTCAAATTCCAATTTCAAATTTAGACAACTATTATATAATCTTATCTCTTTCTTATAACAACTTTTCAAACACAGAGAAGAGCAGCAAACCCACAATGATTAATATTCACTGTTGCTGATTTTTTGTTTTTTAATTTCTTATTCTAGAACTACATGACAAATCATCCTGCCTCCTATAATAGATCTCTTTATTTTCACCCTACTTCCCATCTGAAATTGACACATATGCTAGCTTTCTGTTATGACTGCACCTGATTTTAGATAGTATTTCATATTATTCAAAAGCAAAGAGATGATGTTATACACTCAGATATCCAGTAGCTTAAAACAACAACGGATAATGTATTATTCATGCTACATGACCCCTTATGATTGTTTGAAGGAAGTGGGGAGATACTGTTCACGGTAGACATTAACAGTTCCACACCAGTGGAGAAGAAGCTATCATAAACATTGCTGGTTGCCATAAAAGAAATAAATGGAGATCTCTGGATCACATCATATCACCATTTAAATACCAACAGTGTGGAATTCCTGCTCCCTTCCTGTTGAACAGAACTAATCACATGGACTGGCTGAACCAGAAATAGACAATTATGAGACATCTTAAACATCTGTTTGACATCAAAGAGCTAGCAGAACTATGTGAGAAGCATTAATGACTACCACAGAGGGCAACGTAAAGATATAGTTTAAAAGTAGGCAAAGACACAAAACATATTACTTATGTACACTCCAAAAGAGGAAAAATATAATATAGAAACACAGAAAATTAAACTGAAGAAGAAATGGAATAAAAGAAAGTTTACAACTAAGACACCAACCTTTGTAAGAGATACTAAAAATCCATTAATAATGTATCTGTGAAATTAACACAACTGTGAAGAACTGAATTTTTTTAAGCAGAAATACTCTTAATACACAATCTTAAATTATCTATCTGAATTTTTAGGTAATTTAAAATATTAGAATAAAAACTAAAGGAACATGTTCGGGGATAAAGATTATGAGTAATATGTATTGTTAGCATTTCTGTGTGTGTCTGTGTGTCTGTGTGTGAATAGCTGTGACAAGAAAAATATTTTGATATTTATATTAATAGATATAAACAAAAAAATAAAGGCAAAGTAGAGTAAGATGTATACAAATATTGTAGCACACATAAACAAATTTTACGGATTTCAGCCAACCAAAGATACAAACTCTGGAATATGCTTAGGATATTGCTAATTAATCCTCTCTCTGAAGGATACATAGGAAGATATAGATTCTTTTTTTTTTATTACTTAAGAATATTTACTACAGTGCTATTTATAATAACACAAAAGAAACAAACTCAAAGATTACTTAAATCAGTGTTTCTCAAACATCATTCATTGTTTTCATGACTTTTATATACCCCTTCACCTCATGTATTGATTTACTTAACATTATTCCTTAAGTCCCCTCATGATTTTTATTTAACCTACTCTTTCGACAAGGTTTTATTAATAAGCGCCTACTATATGCCAGGAACTGTTTTTTGTTTGTTTGTTTGTTTGTTTTTTGCTTCTGGTTGGAAGACATAGATTCTTGACAATGTGAATTTATAACTATTATAGAGTAAGTCAACAGGGTGATTAATAGCGTACAGGAAAATGGCAGAAATGAATATAAAAATAGGATTGTCCCCTCCACTCTATTCTCCATAAACCAATCTAAAAAAGAGCCAGATTATGTAAACTCAAATCCCATGATTTATTTCATAGTTAATTCAAATTCAAATCCAAATCAGAGACATTACAGCCTGTGTGATTTCTACTTCTTCCCCTGGCCTTTCATCCTCTCTCTCGCTCTTTTTTTTTTTTTTAAGATTTTATTTATTTATTTATTTATTTAAGAGAGAGAGAGAGAGAGAGACAGAGACAGAGACAGAGACAGAGAGACAGAGAGGGATAGCATAGAGGGAGAGTGAGAGAGATAAGCAGACTCCCTGCTGAGCAGAAAGTCCAATGTGGGACACAATTGCAGGACCCTGAGATCATGACCCAAGCCAAAGGCAGATGCTTAACCAACTAAGCCACCCAGGCGCCCTCTCTCTTGCTTTTTTACCTCCACAACCTGCTATGCTTTTCTGTTCTTGGAATATGATCTCAATTCAGAGACTTTAAATGTGCTCTTCCTTCTGCCTCCCTGCTCTGTCCTCAAATATCTACTGATTTATCACAGCAACTTTTTTCAACTGTCCACTAATTGTCAGCTTATCAAGAAAAACATCTCCCACTCCCTTTGTACAAAATAGCAGCTTCTTATCACAATTCCCTTACCCTGAATTAGTTTTCCTTATAACATTTATCAACTTCTGACATGTCACACATTTATTATTTATTTTCTCCCTTCATTTGAATGTCAACTCCATTAATCCAAAGGATTTTTTTGACAAATTATATCTGATATATCATATCGTATCTCTCACATTTTGAGACATGTTCTGCTTATTGCTTACCTAATACCTATTACCTGTCTCTGCCTTATTAATAACATCTATAGTTTATGTATACTTAAAAAATCTCCCAAATGGAATACTGCATTCCATAAATTCATTGAGGCTAGAATTTCTGCAAATGACAAGTAGAAAATAATCTGTGCTGATTCTAGTAAAACTCTTGCAGTGTTAGCAGGCTCACTAGTATGTGTTGTTTGCCCTTTAATCTTCTCATTATTTTTGCTTGGAACATGGGTCTGATGCTTGCAGACCTGCAGCTATCTTGTGAAGACAAGGCCATTGGCTATACAAAGGATGGCTGAGAAGAAAGACAAAAGGGCTCTGGGTCTCTAATATCATCAAAAACTTCCAATAATTGCTCCAGGTTTCATGAGAATTTCTTCTTTGATGAGAAATTACTTTTTTAAGGTCTATTATTTTTAACACTTAATTTTGGTTTCCACAAACAAACATAACTTCTATCTCATAACCCTCTTCATTCAGTTCATTTTTTAAAGATAACTGAAAAAGGTAAGAAAATTTCATTTCTGTCAATTATAATTGTATTTCATCTTCAATGTTTACCTGGATATAAGGACAATTATTTACTATTTCTCCTTAGAGTGTTCTAGGATTATGAAAGTACATAGGTTTCAATACAAAATCTGCCAAAAAATAAAATTTCAATCAAAAGTTCATTCAAATACTTATTCTAACATGCCTCTGTGCTTTTTTTTAATGAAAAATATCAATCCCACACCAAAAAAAGTTCATGAAAACTCATTTAACATTATTTTCATTAATATTAAAAATATCTTAAGACAGCAAAGTATACATGTTGAGAGCAATGCTATATTTCAAAGGCACAGCATGAAGATCTTAAGTGCCTGTACAGTACCTAAAAGTTGGCATGCACTTAAATCAATTTACTTCCAGTGGCACACGTTTTATCACTCATAAAGATTAATGCTAAGCCCTGATTAAAATGAGGTGCACAGCCCTAGAAGCTTACAGAAGTTGACACACAACTCAGAGACAAGTCAATACTAATCAAAAGATTTAGGAGCATCATATAATGCTAGTGCCAAGAGAAAGCTAGTTAACACAGATCAGATATAATTTCCTATTATGATTGTGTTTTACAGACTAGAGTCAAAAGGCTGCAGTCAATGGTGTTGTAATTTAAATCATGTGTGTGTGTGTGTGTGTGTGTAAAATTTAGTTGAATATATAAAATTTTAGGTGAATACATAAAGTTTTCTCTTTCAGTTATTCTAGAGCTTGACCATCTCAGACAACCTGGGGGGGGGGAATAAGAGTAAAAGACTTTAAAGTAATTGCCTTATTTTCAGCAATGTTTGCATTATATGAATAAAATTACAAAAGCATTTTAGGTAATGTAATTTATATCTAATCTTCGCTTTGTATTTTAACTTACAATTCACAATCCCTGGAAGCAAATAGTCTGCAATGTGCATAGACATATTTGTGACCAGCGGCTTTCCTCAAAAATACTTTGATTTATACAAATGAATAAATTGTGCTCATTAGCTTTAATCTATAACCATCAAAATTATAGAACAGAAAATACTTCTCTAGAACAGAAACTTAACATCTAAAACGAATGGAAAATTAGAAAGAAACTTGTGCCGGTATTAAATCAGACTGAGGCTCCTCACCTTACATCTTCTATTCTTTATTGATTCTGTTCCTACAACTACCAGAAATGATAGCATATAGTACATGATTGGCATATAGTAAGCATTCAAAAAAATACTCCTTTATTGAATTAATGTAAGAATAGATAAATGACTACAAACGAATTGGGAAGTACATTGAATTGGACATGGCATTTTATGCTATAGCTCTCTTTCAGGAGAGAGAAAGAGTGAAATTGAGAAAGAGATTACTTATCCCAGTATCCCATGTCTCAGGAACCCATCTATCCCCAATCATGTCTCTGACTTCAGCATAGTAGAACTTCCAAGGTTGAGAATTCACCCTATTTTGGAACTCAGCTACACTTTAAAATAAATCTTGGACCTGATTTTCTCTGCTAGAGTCTGATTGTAGGAGGTGAGAGTCAAGGAAGCTCTCTGAATTCCACACTTCACTTTCAATTGTTGATGAATGTGTTTGTTTTTCTCTGGTATGTAAATTTTCCCCAGCAGCAATCATACAATATCCTTACAACTATTACTTCCAAAAAAAATTCCCAAGTGCCTAATACATTGTACCTGTCAGTACATTCCCTTCCTCTGACATCTCTATAAAATATTATGCTATTACAACATGCCTGAGACTTTTCATGTTTCATCTACTACTGATGCTAGCCAGCCAATGGATGATTCACTTCTAAAATCCTTTTCTTTAGAGTGCTTCTTCAGATCACTTCTGGCACTAACAGTCTTGGGTCAGAGTTTCTGTACAGAAAACTCTGAGATGAAGATCTGCATCCAGATAGTTTATTGAATCGAACATTGGTATCAAGAAATGATTGGCAGTGATGGAAGAAGAACTGGACGGAGTAAGAACACTAGATTGTGGTCGCAACAGGGATGCCAGCCAACCTCCCAGTAAATTCTGAATAACCTTCGGAATTGTCTGCCTTGAGGCAACTACACTGGGCCCTATGTGCCTCCATACTGACCAGTCATTGGATTAAAGCAGCCCTGGAGAGTGATGACATCAGATAAGGCAGCTCCTTCACTCTTTGACTCTCAGACTAGCAAAGAGTCAACATTCACCACAACTCCAGAACCTGGAGGGATGAGTGCCTCACTTCTCAAAGTGTGGGAGGCCATGCAGCACACCAGAGTATAAAGATTAGTCCCAGGAAAGAGAGATTTTTTTCCCTGTTGTTTGTGTGTCTTGTGTATATGTTATTATGTTACTTATATATATTACATTATTATTATATACTGTTATATGTATGTATTATTTGGACTATATGATGCATAACTAGAAGAATAATTATATTTTGTAATTGTGTGTGTACTTGTAGTAAACAATGACCTGGTAATGACTCCTGTTTCTTTTAGAAACTCACAGAAAAATTTTGGTAGATATTTTTACATCTTAAAAGATTTTTATTTCTCATGTTTTCCTTGTATTGTAACTGAGAAAATGTATTTGGAAAATCAGTACATTTATTCCAAATATAAAGAACTATATTTTCTCAAATAAGGAAATCACATCTGGAAAGCAAGTATAATTGAAATAAACACCCAATAAAATTCATAGCAACACATTTTATTATCTTTCTCCAACATGATAAATTTTATTATAATGTGATAGGGATGCGCAACATCCTTGATGTCTTTGACAGTGATAATAATCTCTGTAATTTCCCTTAAAATACAGTATTATGCAGGATGGTATAACATGCTTCTTCAAGGGTATTATAGCATTTTTAATTTCTCCTTGTCCTTTCTGCTACTACTTCTACCACTACTGGTACTATTATTGCTATTTCTGCTACAACTACTAGTACTACTACTACTGCTGACAGCTCTATGTCTTCAATCAGGTGAAAGAATAAAATTTCTTACTTAATAAAAGGCTGTGTATTTTTATTTTTATTTAAGATTTTATTTATTTATTTATTTGAGAGAGTGAGCATGAGTGGGGCAGCGGGGGAGGGGGGGCAGCAAGGGAAAGGGAGATTGAGAAGCAGACTCCCTGCCAAGCAGGGAGCCAGACTTGGGCTCAATCCCAGGACCCTGAGATTATGACCTGAGCCAAAGGCAGACACTTAACCAACTGAGCCACCCAGGTGCCCCTAGGCTGTGTATTTTTAATGTAATAACTCAACATGGCTTATTTTTAAGAGTTTTGGTGGGATGGGAGGTTTTTGTTGTTTTGTTTTGTTTTAATTTATTGTCACCCTGTTTTCAAGATTTTTTATTATTATGTTCAGTTAGCCAACATATAGTACATCATTTGTTTTTGATGTAGTATTCAACAATTCATTAGTTGCATATAACATCCAGTGCTCATCACAACACATGCTCTTCTTAATACCCATCACCCAGTTACCCCATCCCCCCACCCCTCTCCCTTCTGTAACCTTCAATTTGTTGCCTCGAGTCCAGAGTCTCTTTGTCTCCCTCTCTTACTTCTTCCCACTCAGTTTCCCCTCCCTTCCCTTGTGGTCCTCCATGCTATTTCTTATATTCCACATATGAGTGAAACCATAAAATAATTGTCTTTCTCTGCTTGACTTATTTTACTTCGCATATCTCCTCCAGTACCATCCATGTCAATGCAAATGGTAGGTATTCATCCTTTCTGATGGCTGAGTAATATTCCACTGCATGTATGAACAAATAAGTGGGTACAGACAGCAATCTATAAAAAAATAAGACTGACCTATTTTGTTGCTTCTTGGTGTCTGATTAAAAGGATATGTCCTCCCATTTGAACTCTGTATGTATATCTCCTAATGAGCAAGCTCCTATCAATAATTTTACCCTCTTTTGCAAAGCAGATGCACACATTTGTGAGATTTCTTATAGAATTCTAAATTTGTACATGCTCTGTAGGTAAAATCCTTTTCTTTGCTATTCTAATGTTTTACCTCCAAACCCCTAAGGGCTGCATGGCATTTATCCTGGTTTCTTAGTAAATTTTTATGAAATTATTACTAGGAAAGGGGCTTTGAGCTTCATTTACTTTCCTTTGCAAGAGAAAATAGCTTTGCCTGGCAAGGTTTCCACAGTGGAGATACTTCTCCAAGCTTTTCATATCTATCATGACAGCAGTCCTCTAATGTTTCTTATCCCATTTTTTATCGATCAGTGCCTTCAAGTTCATACAGAGCGGCACAGCCAACTGTAAATTCAACTGACATTATAATGCAGCAACATACAGAATCAACCAACTAGTTTGCCAAAAAATGATGTCATTTTTGGAGTCACAATGAATAACAGGATCTTTCAGTGTGAATAGGGAAAAAAACATCAGGTTACATTCTGGGTGCGTGGTGAACTTGATTTTAGGAGCTGAACTGAGCTAAAGGGACAGAGCGGATGTCCCAGGTGTGGGAGTACATGATTTAAACAACCAGACAAAAATGAATGAATTAAGCCTTTAAGCACTAATTGCAATGGTAATAAGAGTTTAAAACTGGAGAAAGTGGACTATCTCTATTCCATTTTCGCCCATGGAACAATGTACCGGTTGACTGATCAGTGTACATAACAGAGGTGGAGTGTCTCACTGTTGAGAGAGCCCTGAACCAAAGGCGTCAGAAATCTAATGGACTCTGGAGCGGGTGGAAGGTCTAGAAGTGGGAAAGCACTGAAACTTGAGGCAGAGAGGGGGGAAAGCATCTTCACGTTTTTTCCTTCCCCCTACCTCATTAAGGAAGCCTCTAGTGGTGCTTGAAGAAGACTTCCACCTAAAACCTCAGGTAAAGAGACCTTGGAATTAAAGTGCTTGAACTAGGAATGCAAACATACGAAGAGCATAACTAGCCAGGTGCCTCAGGACTGCAATTCCCCTCAGAGACCTCAGCACATTGTCTGTGCACCAAGTCTAGTGTGGGACGGGCAACATTCCGCCATGAAGCCTGCCAGGGAAACCATCTGTAACTGTCTATGGTCAGAGCTGAAAAATCCCACAAAGATTTTCAACCGAGAACCAGACCCTCCACTTGATATTTGAGTGTATAGATTTCTGTGTTTTCATTAATGTCAAATCACCTTCCTTAAACTGTGGCTCCAATATTTACATTCCCTTTTAAGTCACCCTGTGGCAGCAACTGTCTTGTTCACAGCAACTCCTTCAATAAACACATGGTCCCACATGACCACAGCCATAGTTTGAGCACCTGTTTCTGAACTTCCTAAAATAAACTGTTTTTGTACCACTTTGAAATATGAATCAGACGCTCACTGCCATTCACTGAAATGCAGGTCAGTATTTAATTCCAAATACATCATATATTCCAGAGGGAATAATACCTATAGGGTTGCTTTCCGGAAACCAATTTCAATAATTTATTGAGTTTTCTGTTTGCCAGCTACAGAAACCAACAATGACTAACAAAAAGAAAAGAAAATAACTTATAGAATTAAATAGCTTAACCATAAGAGCTTTATAAGTTTTGAAGAGACAACAGTCCTTGGATTTCAGCAACAGAAACTCTGATTTACCTTCCTAAGAGGTCAAAGGAGTGATTTACCACATTTCTGCCCCAGTTTCTAGCAGAAATAATTAAATTGGTCTGGAATGTGTCACATATATACATGTATGAAGTGAAGGTGTGAATCTGGGCATTCAGGGAAGAAAATCTCCCCCCATAAATGTCTATTATCGAAGATTTAAAAACAAATACATCTGGGCAAATAAATGGTGAACTTCCACAATTCTCAAATCTGAATTATAAACTGTGATCTCTCTTCTGAGATCAAGACATTTATCACATTAATATTGGATACCTATATTTGTCTGCATCATAACATGTCCCCAAATGAATTCTAATTTCTCACTGCTGCCTCTCTCCGATTTTTACCATTGTCTTCTGCAACCCCCAATCTATTTAATATCATGTCACACAGTCAGTCCAAAGAAGAAACACAAATAACTTCTAATCTTCCTTCCATTGTACTGCCAATGTTCAGTCTCCACATAGTGTTGACTCCTCTTTAAGTTACCCTCAGTATATAATATTTTGCCCCACCCCCAATACATTGTTCATTATCTAATTATTGGATACTTGGAATATCCTTAGGACATATTTTCCCTGATGACATAATGATTACCGATGGAGTGAAAAACTGAATACCTCACTTCCCAGTGTTTGCTCTGAAATTCAATGTCTTTGCTTATCAACATGCCCTTAATAATATATCAACTTTCTAACAATCAGCCATACTTATGTCTACATGTTCATTAACAATCACATTAAACTACTTGCCTTTGATAAGTACATCATATAACCATAATGAATTTAAATATGTAGTGTATTCTTTCTGCTATAGTAGATTAAACAGACTCACACAATGATTTACTCACATAATTTTAGGATTTTATATGGCATCTCACTTTTCTGTATTTTATTTACCTTGCTTTGTTTTTATTTATTTTTCCTTTTTCTTTTTTCATGTACTATACTTATTTTGGTTCAGAACATTCTATTTTTATTCTAGTTGGGGATTAACATTAGGCACTAGTTTGAACTATTTATTTTCTCCCATATGTCCACACATGATTTCACACAACACCCAATATCTCATCTATTTCATGTTTTCTATACAATAATTTTAGTTATTAGATGTATGTATGTACATGAATTTATTTATGTGTATGTGTGTTGGTTTGTGCTATATACCATATATAATTTTTCGATCTTAAACTTTTTTTAGAATATAAACATTACTGAGTACTTTTGTAGTCATTTCCTATACATCATGCAACTTCTTCCCTGATTTATCATTTTTCTGGAGCATGCTCTCTGTAAGTATTTGCAAAAAGAGATTGTTATGTTGTTAATCTGCCAAAACCATGTATGCCTGTCATTAACTATATTCCACACGGTTATTTAGATGATGACTAAGAAATATTCAAATACTCCATCGCAGTAATTTCCTGTTGATGCCTAATAGGCATTTGAGACTCAATGTCTCTTATCTTGACAAACTCCATTTTTTTTTTGCATTCTCAATATTAGTAAGTGAAAATACATTTCAATCAGGTTTAAAAAAGACAGGAGTTCATGTTACCATTTTGCTTCCCTTGCACAGTCTATCATCAGCAATTCTCCCTGGTTCTGCCAGCAGATATAGTGATTTTTATCAAGGCAACTTTATCATACTGCCCGGAATGGCCATAAGACTCTCTTAGAATTTTACAAAATCATTGATTTTCATGCTTCCAATTTCCCCCACCAACCATACTTCACTATAAGTGAGATTAGTAAATGTAATTCGAACCATACATGGCATCATTCTCCTTAAAACTTCTTCATCATTGATCATAGATTTACCAGGGGCTATGGCCCTTAAGGTCTCACATGACAGGATCTCCGCGCATGTGTCCTTCCTCACTTCTTACCAATTTCTCCTTGCTCCCAGTATTTCAGTCTTCCTGCCAACCTTCCAGGAATTGTAGTAATGCTAATTTGGGGGTGATACCTATTCTCCTTTTTTTGAAATACATTTCCAGGGACTATTATTCAAGTCTCTGCCCTATGTAATATCCTTACAGAAGATGACTCTTCCAATCTATCCAAAATGGCCAAAATGCCAGTCACTTTCTCCTTAGCTGAAATATGGTCCATTTACTTATCTACTTGTCTGTAGGTTAAGTCGCCCAGTTACTTATATCTCTAAGGATGAAACATGCTAATTTAGATAGATAGTTACAGCTCTAAGGACTAAAACATGCTAACTTAAATAGATGGACAGATGATGGATGACAGATAGATAAACATTTAAGTATAATCTACTTAAAATGAAGTTAGATATGAACACTGTTCACCGTCATTCTTTTCTATCTAAGTATTATTAGCAAATATATAATGTCATTTCAAATGCAGAAATAAAGAGTTGCTTGTAGTTCTAAGTATACTTTAAATATTCCTATCTGTTTTGCAGGTTATTACACGAAACTTGTGAATTTATCTGCCATATTATCACATAATCTTGACTTAAATATCAAATATATTATTCTGAAGCCTTGTACACACAAAAATATTGTCAAAATTAAATTGAACTCATGAAAATTAAAATGTCAACCTTTGAAAAATCATTTCACAGTGACTGGACACATATTTAATCCCTGGTTATTTCAACCTGAAGAAATTACCTACCTTTCAATTAAGTATTAATATTATTTTAAATCCAAGTATAAGGTGTGGTCATGCTATATCTAGTTATTTAAAGTCTTCAGTTAAGAAGAAATATAGAGTTAAACATCTGAAATAGATCCATATGTATTATGTAGGAAGAAATTAATATTATATTTTTCCTTGTAAATCAGAAGCTTCATAGAATATTCAAAAATTAAATAATGCTTGTTGCTTCTACAAAATGAAATTATACATTAGTATCAATATAACACAGTCCTGAGATTCAAGAATTTAAAGATTTTTGAGAAGGAGTCAGAAGAGCTACTTTGGAGTTAATGGTAAACTGAGTAGATAAAGACGTTTTTAATCACTGAAAAAAGATTTCAAATTAACCAACTTAGAGTATTTAAAATTTTTATTTTAGTGAGGGAATATTAAATAGAGAGCAAATAACTGCCTTACTGGTTTGGTTTTGTACTATGATAAAAACTGAATAAATAACATGAAGCAGGAACATACGATTTTCAATAGATTTGGATGAATAATTTGCAAAATTTATAAATGTTCAATAAGAGAAGAATTATGCAAATTCTAACATTTATCTCTCTCATCCTTTTTATGTAAGTAAGGCCATGTTAATAACCTAAGTGAGTTTCTTCTTGAGTCTTAATAGATAAAGTAAATCTTTCTTTTCAAATTAATTTATTTGTGGCAGTTAAGAGAACCAGAAAGTTCATGGGATTGGGAATAAAACTTAACAGTTTAATCACAGTTTTTGTCTGACTAGCTTTGTACCTTCTGACATACCACTTAACTACATTCTGAGCCACAGATTTTACTTTGAAAAATTAATAATTATTATAACTGCATGTAGCTTATGTAAACATTTAAAAACAGTTAATCAAATATAGAAGTGCACATTTAAAAAGGAGAGAATGGATGCTTTAAGGCAGCTTCATTCATTTTCTCTCTGGGTCACTGCAAACAGCTTCCCTCAATGCAAACAAAGATATGCATGTGTTTTTGTGTATAGACACACATGTAAATTTTTAAGGATACTTTATATTCTTAATTATTATTATTTGCAAGTGAATAAATTTAATATTTATGGGTAAAAATATTACCTAATATGAGACTTTTAGTTTCTGTCATTTCATGTTCTGCCACCTTCAGTTTAGGCACTGAATATGATTACTGTGTATTTAACTGTTCAAAAGTGGAAATTATTTATTATTTGATTATAAAGCTCTACTGAAATATGTCAGAGTCTATACAATTCACCCACTAAAAGTATATAACACAATGGAATTTAGTATATTCAGAGTTATGAAACCAATAATACACTCAATGTTAGAACATTTCTACCTCCCCAAACAGAAACAATGTATTCATTAGCAATCCATACCAACTTCCTCCATAGTCCCAGTCCTAAGCAATAAGAATTCTTTCTGTCTCCATAGATTTGCCTATCTTGAACATTACACGCAAATGGAATTATAAAATATGCAGCCTTTTTTGAATGATATTTTCTATAGAAAAATATTTTCAAGGTTCATTCATGTTGTGGCATATATCTGCATTTGATTTATTTTCGTTGCTGAATAATATTCTATCATAAGCAAATGCTACATTTGATTTATCCATTCATCAACTGATGAGAATTTGGTTTCTGTCCACATTGTGGCTGCTATGAATAACGCTGCTTTGAACATTCACCAACAAATTTTGTGTGAATATGGTCTTCATTTATCTTGGGTAAATACCTAGGAGTGAAACTGTTGAGTTTATATGGTAATTCTATCTTTAATATTTGGAGGAATAACTAGACTATTTAACAAAGCCATTGCATCAATTTACATTTCTACCAGTAGTATATGAGGATTCCAATTTCTCCACATTCTCACAAACACTTGTTATATTATTTATTATTATTTTCTATTATCATCCTAGTGGATGTAAAGTACTTTCCTATTGTAATTTTTTTTATTTTCAACTCTTTATTGTAAAATAAAATACAGATACAGAAAACCATCCAAAATAAACGCATAGTTTACTGAATTATTTAAGACAAAAACCTATAAGTCCCGCCACCCATATCATAGAATGTTGCTGGCCACCACAGAAGTCTGTCCAAGTGTCTCAACCCCTAATGTAATTTTGATTTGAATTTTATTGATGGTGAAAGATGTTTAATACCTTTTTATGTGATTTTTGTGCTATAACGTATCTTCTTTGGAAAACTGCCTATTTGCATAATTTTCATATTTTGTTTTCTTTTTTGTCTTTTTTATTTTTGAGTTAGAAGTGTTCTTTCTATATCTGAATAAAAGTCCTTGTAAGATGTATGAATTGCATGCTTCCACATGGCCTCTTTTTTTCAGTTTCTCAAAAAGGAGAAAATTATAGAGAAATAGTATTATACATCATATATCATCAAGCAATTATATATATATATATATGTTGAGAATATGAGAATATAAAAATATATCAATTTATATAAATGTATACAGGTGCAAATTAATGTGTTTACAATGTGTTTGGAGAGTTTAAAATTAATAATTAAGGATCACAATCAATAACATTGTTAACCAGACCTACTAGAGACAGGTAGATTTGTAATGATATCTAAATTAGTTTTAATTCTCTGTATTACCCCATACCTTAGATATTTCACAGTCTAAAATAATAAAAACTATAATCACAACAGTCTCTCACAGTTGTTGGATATTATTTATAGAAAAAACTCTAATAAATGCAGGTAAATGATCGTATTGAATGTGGATCCCACAGATAAGTGCCATTATCAAAATGTCCAAGAAGTTGAAAGGCGTTTCTGAACTATGGGTTGCAAAACAGATACCATTTGGAATTCAAATTAGAAAACTGCAAAATGTATCCAATTAAGCTCTATAAAATATATATTATACTTTGAGTATATCAATTATACCTTGACTACCTTGACTATTTATTTTTAATACTACAAGTAAAATTCTAAAGGCATTGTTAATACTTACAAACAAGTACTGTATATATTTGAGAGTGCAATTTTTGTAGATGTTAGGTTTATAACCAGATTAATTTATTTGCTGAATTAAAAGGTGGTTTATTGGGATTTTTTTGCTGTACACGAATATATATATTCCCTAAATTCATAATATGATGCAAGATTCTTTTCATTCAGGCTATGTTTTCTTTAAAATATTTAAACTTTAAGGAATAGTGTGATATTGTTACAGTTTAGATTAAATTATCTGTTTAAGAGGCAGAATGAAGTGTTTATTTCAATCTGTTTTAGATTTTGTTAGATTAAAAAAAAACAATGAGCGTGGAATTAAAAGGTCACTATTTCAATCTGAGTACCTTAAGAAAATCAAAGGAGATTTAGTCAGTTGAGTAATTTCCTTTAACATCCAATTTATTTTGGTAGTCTCCCCTTTCTGTGAACTGTCAAAGCAGCTTAATTTTTACAGTATTTATGTGCTGTCAGCCTTATTAGTTCATGGTGTTAAGATGCTAAGGAAATGTTATGACAGAAAAAGATATTCCGATCCCTAACCTGTTAATAAGGTAGTTATAGCTAATTCTTATTAAATAAAAAAATAGGACTTGCATTAACTAAAAATTTTTTTCCCTCAGGAATTTCGACTTATGGTAACCATTATGATGAATGACGTCTTCTAATATGCAATCTCAAAGTTTTTCATGTAAAAATATCAGTTATTTTTAGTAATTCACAGCTGTTAAAAAACCACTGATTTTACCTATCTAGTAGAATATTAAATATTTTGTGAATAAATCAGAATATCTTCTAATTAATGAAATTAAGTAATTTCATGTTTGTATTTTAGAAAACTAGTATTTCTTCTATGATGGCCTTATTGCATTTAATAAAGAAATATTTCACAATAATCAATATATTTAATTAATATTTATATTCTTATTTTACATCTGACATAAAATAACATAAAATGAATAGAATTTGAAAATTATCACATTCTCAAATCAAGAAAAAAGTATAATACTATTACAAATAAAGCAGGTTATATCGGTTAAGTTGAAATAATTTCAAACTTTAGAAATATTTTGTACTTCAGTTATATATAGATGAGAGATGAAAGTTTATCATCTAATTATATGCTAAGAAAATAGTAAATATCAGAAATACATAAGTATTCTAAATAATCTGAAGCAAGTGCACTAGATCTATTTCCTTGACAAAATAACAAAATCTAAGATATATTAGACATAACACTAAACCATAGTTACATAAAAAATGTAATAATGTAAGACATGATGACTCAATAAAATCTGTATTTAAGCTTTTTTTTTTTGATGAACTAACCATCTTGTCATAGTGTATTCTTATTTCTTTTAAGTTTTTATTTTAATTCCAGTTAGCTAACATACAGTATTATATTAGTTTCAGGGGTACAATATAGTGATTCAACACTTTCACACATCAGGTTGTGCTCATCACAAGTAAATTCCTTAATCCTCATCACTTACTGAACCCACTCTCCAGCCCCCTTCCCTCCAGTAACCGTAAATTTGTTCTTTAAAATTAAGAGTCTGTTTCTTGTTCTTTTTTTCCCTTTGCTCATTTGTTTCTTAAATTCCATGAGTGAAACCATATGATATTTATCTTTCTCTAACTGACTTATTTTTGCTTAGCATCTAGTTCCATCCATATCATTGCAAAGGACAAGAGCTCATCTTTGTGGCTGAGTAATATACCACTGAATATATATATCCCACCTCTTCTTGATCCATTCCTCAGTAGATGAACACTTGGGTTGCTTTCATAATTTCACTACTGTAGATAATGCTGCTATAAACAGCAGGGTACATATATCCCTTTGAATTAGTATTTTTTTTTTTTTTTATCCTTTGGGTAAAGACCTAGTAGTGCAATTACTGGATGATACGATAGTTCTATTTTTAACTTTTTGAGGGACCTCCACACTGTTTTCCAGAGTGTGTGATTAAAAAACAAATAAAACAAATGAATATTCTAATTTGCTAATATTTTAAAATTTGCTAAACATTAAGTTTTATGGAAATCCTACATGAACACTTGATCTTACTCTCCTGTGAAAATAAACAGTTAGTTTCTGAGTGATGTTGGATAAATCATACATACCTTCCCTCATGAAACTCATGGTCTCTTGGTGGACACAGACAGATAATGATGAAACTTAACGGTATAAAAATGGTATTAGTTGATATAAAGAAAATGAAGAGGTTATAAATCAAGAGAGGCTAAGGTTTCAATAAACATACTCTCTTTCTCATGTGAAGAGTACACAAATACCTGATCTCTTCACTTTAGCCTAGTTACACCTCATGACCCTGAGTAATAGATAGCAATGCAAGCACATCTTTCTCAATGATAAAGAAGTGACCATAAACATAGGCTTCCCTGGGGGTTAGGCTGTAGGAGGATGGAAGAAGAGTGCAACTGGCATTACTTCTTTTATCACTTGGCCTTAGTAATCACAGTTTGCTTAAGTATTTTAGCCAATATGATCAGAGAAGGGTAAATGGAATAAGAAGTACTCATATCAGAAGGCACAGAAATGTCTCCAGTAGATCCACAATAGAAATGGTTTTTAATTATACCTATTTAATTAAGAGTAATCAGAATTCTATAAACTCTGAGGAGGACAAAAAATAAACTCAATAAAAGGAATGTCATATAATAAGATAATTTATATAATTTATAAATATTTCTTAATGGAGTCTAAATTAAAAGAGGAATAGCTTTCTTATGGTCATCCTCAAGAATACCCATCTCCACTGTATGTCTGTAACCTCAAATCACATATTCTCAAAGTCAGTAACTCCTGTAAATCCTTTGAAATATGAGAAAATTGTGTCTTAAATAATGTGCCCAAAATAGCTACATTTTCATAACCACAAACTTATTTATAATGAAATATTCATCACTATTTATAGTATTCACCTGTTACTATGTATTTGGTTTACAAATTATACTCATACGTATAATGTCATTTATATTGCTTATGCAAATATTATAGGTATTTTTTTAATTGTGTTAAAAAATATGCTAAGTATAGCAATACATTAATAAAGTGACATTAGTGATTTTACTGTTGCAGTTGGTATTGTATATTTTTTATTGATTGAATTTTTATATCTTTCTAGCCGGCTTTGTTTTTAACTCAACATTTATTGATTTAAATTAAACTTCTATCCTGTAACATTAACATATCTATTGTGCTATAATGTCAAACCTCTAGGTTTAGGATTTAACAGTTAAATCTTTCACATTTTATTTAGAGGAGATAAAAAAAACACTTTCCTTGTGTTCATGACACTATGTCATATAATGAAGCAACAGATTGATTTAACTCAGTGACTCAATTTAAAGATAGATATTTTCAGTACTCACTTTAAGCAATTTAAATAAACACACATGAACTCAGATTTTATATATCTTTAAATTGATCTTTAAATTAAATCTTTATCTTTAAATTAAAAAAAACTATATGTTCTCTGAATATTCAATTCCATCTTTTTTATATGCATTAGTTTTGTATCAGTATAATAAATTAAGGTGTATGCAAGGGCAGAGAATGAGAGAGGAAGACAGAGAGGAAGACAAGGACTGACTCTCAGTTGCTCGACCTGGGACTCCTTAATAACACAGTTCGCTTTTGTCAGGAAGTTGCCATTTTTTGGAGGAGTTGGGCTTTTCAAAATAAATTGTATAAACTGTGTAAGTAAAGTTGTACTTTTTAAATAAAGTTTAATTCACAAATATAGAGACTTGACTGTAAAATAGATATCAAATGTTTAACCTCACTATTAATCAAGAAATTAACAGTTCCTTGAGGTAAATTTTAACACCATACAAATTGATTACTTTTTTGTAGCCCTATAAATTCCATTTTAGGATACAGTTTAGCAATACCATGAAAAAGTGAGCGAGCAAATAAATACAACAATCCTATTTTCAGGTAGTTTATCTTGGAGGAACTGATGAATGTGGATACATGTGTCGGGATATAGATTATAGCACTACATTAATCCTCCCAGGGAAGAAATAACTTAATTTTTCCTCAGTAGGTGAGTATATAGGTAAATTGTGGATTAAAAATACAATGCAGTACTAAATAATTAGTGAATGTACAAATCATAAAGGTCAAAGTATGAATAAATTTCACTAATATTTTTAATAGAAGCAATTTACTTCATGATCTGTACAGCTTAATATTTATATAATATTTGAACCACATAAAAATAACATCATATAGGGGCGCCTGGGTAGCGCAGTCATTAAGCGTCTGCCTTCGGCTCAGGGCGTGATCCCGGAGTTCTGGGATCGAGTCCCACATCGGGCTCCTCCGCTGGGAGCCAGCTTCTTCCCCTCCCACTCCCCTGCTGTGTTCTCTCTCTCACTGGCTGGCTGTTACATAAATAAATAAAATCTTAAAAAAAATAACATCATATATTCTTATGACTGTATATTTAAGAAAACACAAATTATGCCTATTTATGTGATGGGTATTGAGGGCACCTGTGATGAGCACTAGGTACTGCATGTAAGTGATGAATCACAAAATTCTACTTCTGAAACTAATATTACACTATATGTCAACTAACTGGAATTTAAAAACTTAAAAAAGGAAAAAAAAAGTTATGTGGCATAGAGGTGCTCCCAAGTGAGACTTAAAAAAAACAGAAATTGAAAGGGAGTAAAAGGGTGACTGTCACTGAGGCTAGTGAAAGACATTATTTGTAGATGTAGATGTTTTCCACTCTTTCAAGGTAATGAATTTTCCAGTAACTGAGGGCCAGGAAGTATGATTAGATGTAACGATATGTCAGCTAGAGTCCCTTCAGAAAAGTGTTGGGTATGGATGCTAGCACCTGGTGCACTGAGGTCATGAGATGTGAGGAAGAGTAGACAGAAAATCTTTCCTGCAGACATCTGTCTATACCTATTCAATTAAAGATTGGGGGGATGAGGTTCATCAATTTGCATTTTTACAAAAATTCCAGATGATTCTGAAAGTGCTAATGTTCAAAAAGTTCTATGTTTCTAAAAATATAGACAACACTAAATCTTGAGAAAGCACTCATAAACAGAGATTGGATAAATATATAGAAAGGGGGTAATAACTGATGGACTGCGATTGCTTAAGGTTTCATGTTTAATTCCAAGTAATGATGAGATCCAGGGAGTTCTCAAATAGGGATGGATTGGAAAGAAAAGTCATTAGTGAGAAGGAGATAAAGGAATCTATCACAGTGTGTTTGCGGGGACCTAACCATTGATAGAGAAATAGTGTATGAAAATATCAGAAACCGGCACAGTAAAGAAAAGAGTGATCCAGATATTCCTCAGTGAATTTGGGAAGTAACATGTGTATGAGCAAATGACAAAGCTGGGGAGATACAGTAGTTTAATACTGAAGGTGCCCTGAACCTTGGGGCAGCAGAGATATTTACCAGAGAGCAGGAGAGTAAAGATGTGAAAGGACTTTGATCCTTTATAATGAATTATTTAGGGTTTGTATTATAAAGTGCTTCAAACTAAGATGGCTTTTGGGGAAAAGTTGACCTCAACAGACTTCAGGGTTTCAAATAAGGAAAGGAGTTGGATGGAGCAATAAAAATGTAATTTTAATTAAAAAAGCAAATTTTGGTAACCATGAGTTCCAGTTTCAGGTGGCATAATGTAAAAATAGGGAAAATGGGGAGGTGGTTGGATTATAGAATATATGAGTGGTACAATGGAAATCCATTTGTGGAAGATGGTGAAAAACTGAAGATGCTTGAACTTATGGATGAGAATCAGAAAAATGTGAATTCTATTTAATCAGCTTGTTTCTGAAGGAAAATGCAAATTATAGCAAATTATTTTTAGGTGAGGAGGTGAGCGTCAACATTTGAAAGAATTGATTTGAGTGTTCCTCAGTGAATGCAATCCCTGACAATTACAGAGAACGTACTGACCAGAAGTAATGAGGAAGTATGGAGACAAAGAAAATATGTCAAAGAAGGCAGAAGGAAAGCAGGTCACAGAGGATTTGACAATGGTTCAACCAAGTTTAACCTGTGTTTTCCAGAGTGTGTTTGATTTTTTTTTTAATTCATAGGGCCAACACATATAACTCCTTCCCAGTGGAACTGATTTCTATGGGAAAAATTGTTTGAAACATATCAAAAATAAGATTATGCAATAAAAATATTATATCAATGTTATTAAAGGCAAGTAACTGTTCCTAAGGTGATTATGGAATAATACTGTAGGATGTATAATGACTATATAACTTTCCAGTTCTAATAAATTCCAAGATTTTAGGCCCAGAATATCAGCCATCTCCTACCCCTTAAACTGTCAACATCAATATTTACTCCTATGTTGGTAGATAAAATAATTAAAACTAATTATATACCATCTGCATATAGATTTAGAGCTTAAATGCAAAGTTCATATATAAGTGTATATATATATTGATTTTTGTCTTACAAGTAAAGGTAGAGTATGGATAATATAAACAATTAATCCCAAATCACTCATTTTATTATAAATGATCTAACCATCTCTTCTCTTATGCCACACACCTCATTTGTTACAATGAATTGAACTTCCTTTGTTTTTCTTTGCATTATGCTCAAATGATTGAAGAATGAAAGAATAAATGAACAAACAAGTGAGTAAGTGAATGAACCGCTGGGACTCTGATTTATACCTTTATTGCTATAATTGTAGTGACTACAGTTTCTGTATCTGTAATTGGGAAATGTATTTTGAACTAATCCTTGAAAATAGGCAATGTGTGGCATACTACTGCATGAGATATTCAGTCAATTTAACTATAATGTCAAGGCTGATGATGTAGCCTCCATTTGGCTGAACTGCTTTGTGGTTAATAAACTGGAAATTTCTTACTTCTACGGTATATGCATAACCTATCTCCGTCTATATTTAATATTAAATGGGAAACAGTTAAATAATGTTTAGGAGAAAAGAACAAGTCATTCAACATTCAATAAATATTATTCAATATAAAGTGTTCTTTGCATGAGTGCCTTCAAACTCCCTCTATAATGAAAAAGAGAGAGGTCAATTTTAAGTTTGTGTACATTTTCTAACTTAGGGCAAGTCAACATTTTTCTAAATAAACTCTACTTGATTTTATTTCTGGAAAAGAGTAAATTTCTCAAGAGTTTCTCAAAAAATATCAGGGAAATTGAATTAAAAGAAGTTTATGTAAACAAAATTTATAAAAACAAAAGTGCTTATATATCTACCTGTAAATTTTAGAATTATTTGTATAAGGAGGCCTGTTCGCGGTTATTGCAAATATATCTGTTTACGGGGAAAAGAAGATATTGTCACACTGCGGATTAGTAGGTTCTCCTGCCACTTCCAAGCAAGTGTGAATGTTATTAGCTCAACTCTTCATGCACTATTGATATATAAAGAACACAAGGATATCAAAGAAGGCCTTGTATTTGTGTGACAGAATGAATAGAATAGACAGACATCCTGGAACAGCTGAGTTTTAGATTCACACATTACACTGCAACCCCAAAAAGAGGCCTTTTATGAAAAGAAGGCTCTGTGAAAAGCAAGTTCTGTAATACAAGCTCACCTGCATTATCCTCTTTTATTTTTGGAGGGTGTATTGAAGTCACTATTGGGGAAACAATCTCTCTTCTCCAGAATATGGAAATACCTCTTCAATATTTTTATGTATTTTAAAAAGAATGTGGTTTAATTCTCTACCCAGCAAATGAGAAGGAGTGCTAGTGGGAAGTTGGTAAGGGCTTGAAGAATAGTTCTGTACAGAGATCTATATCCGTACTGGATCAGAAACACTGACATTACTTCTAGAACTAACCTCATGTATTCGATTGCTGGCTCCTAGGAGAGAAATCGCTATAATCACTTTCACTCTGTCAGAGAGGGCTTCCCTTCCCAGTCTCCTTTTGGCTACACCTCACTGAAACCAGAGCTCATTCTATCACTGCATGAAAGAGAAAAATATATACCCAGCCAATGCCTATTACACTAAAGTACTTTTTAAAAATCATTCTGAAGATTGTTTATAGATTTCTCAAGTACTATATTTTCTAATACTATTTATTACATTATTCTGAGAAAAAGTTTTAATTTAGATTCTGATTTGTCTATATGATAGTATGAATCAGGCATCTCTAGGTGTGTTTGCACATAAGCTTATTATTTTATTCTTGCAGAATACATATGGAGAGAGTATTGTAAGCGCCCTAGTTTTACAAATGAGGTAACTAATAATCTAGATATTAAATACATTGTTTAAGACTACTTCCTTAAATAGTCTTAACATAAATGAACGTATTACCAGTTTAAACACGAGCCCTGGTAGTTACAAAGAATTCTCCTTTTTCTTTTTTTGTACTTTTGGGTTGTGTTTCACAATCTCATGGAGATCAAGAGTACAATATTCTGAAAGAAATTTTGATATTCAAAACATAATGTATTTATAATAAGGTACCAAAATTATTCAGAGGAAGAGACTGCAAGTGTGAAATTAAAATCCAATCCTTCCTTCTTCTGGCAAAATCATTTGAATCACTGTCTACATCACAGAACATTTCAGAACAGGGTACTATCATTCATCACAAAATTATGTTTATCTGTAATGACTTTGCACATACATATGGGAATTTCTGTTTTCTCACTGTTTTCTTTTCTGCTGATACAGATTTATTAGAAAAGAAACACACACACTCAAATCTTAGTTGTTTTAAAAATTCTCACTAAGGCAAAATCTTGCTGTTTTGCCATGAATCTCTTTTCATGAAATCCAATTAAAAAAACTGTTACCTAAATTTTTAAAAAATGGGCTGAGCGTCTGAACAGACATTTTTCTAAAGAAGACATACGGATGGCCAATAGGCACATGAAAAGATGCTCAACATCACCAATCATCAAGGAAATGCAAATTGAAACCACAATGAGATATTATATAACACCTGTCAGAATGGCTACTATCAGAAAGACAAGAAATGTGTGTCAGAGAGGTATAGAAACAAAGGGACATACACTGGTGGTGGAAAGGCAAATTGATGAAACCACTATGAAAAACAGCATTGAGGTTCCTCAACAATTAAAAACAGAACTACTATATGATCCAGCTATCCCACTTCTGGGTATTTAAGCCCCCCCCCCCCCGCCAAAAAAAGCACTAATCCAAAAAGATATATGCACCCCTGTGTTTACTGCAGTATTATTTACAATAGCCAAGATATGGAAACAATCCATGCACCCATCAGTAGATGAATGGAATGGATAAAGAATGCTATGATTATACCAAACCTGTAATATAGACATTTGTTACATTTTATACCACTCATCTGACTTATGGCAAATTAACAAATTTGTGATTGTTTTCTTGCTAAACCATATGCTGGAGATCAATTTGTTGTCTGTTTTATTCTTCTTTGATGTCATAAAGTTACAATTGTGCTTAATATATAGTAGGTGCCAATAACTATTCCCTTACAAATACGTGTGACCATATGGACTCTTAACACAAAACAATTTATTGGAAATCATAAAATTGTGACATGAATATAGTATTTAGCAGTAAATCTCTCTATAATGTTTATAATATGTATATATAAATGTGTATAAATGTAATATGTATATATGTTTATAAATGTACATATAAACATTTATATATATGTATGTAAATAAAATTGGAACATAGTTGTTCAGTAGTACTAGATTACTACTACTAGACTACTACTACTAGTAGAACTAGACTTGGTACATAACCAATGTCTACATTTTATTATTATTTTTTTTAAGGTATCAGTCAGGCAATGCTTAATAGACTACTTTTCTCGATGTAAATGTAATTTTTCATTAACTATTAGCTATTGTCATCATATTCTGAGAAATTCAGATTTATCTTGCCATAAGCAGAGAGGCAAGTAGCTCATACTTTGTGAAAGTAAAAACATAGATAATATTTTAACAAGTGTGAAAAAATAATATAGAGGCTTAGATTACATTTAAGCAAATTGGGAAGATAGTGGGAGCTGATTTTTGTTTCATATTTTTGTTTTTGCTCCTTCTTTTTATTTCACTTTGTTTTACACTTTTTTTCTTTCTCCACTCTCCATTTTCTTTTAAACCAGAAAAAAACAAGCTGATTCTGTGGCATATCAAAGGAATAAACTATTTGAACTCCATTCATGACCTAAAGAGACTTCCAGCTGATACATGTGATTGTTCCAGGTGAAGAGTTTGATTACTCTCATGAAAAGAGTTGAAAAAGTGGTAATAAGGGACAATAAGACAGCCCATGGCTTCTGGGTTAGCATCCACAGCATAGTAGGAAAAGTAAAGAAATTAGAGTGGGATGTTTCAGAACATGGGTTGCCATGAAAGGAAGCCAGGCATACAGGAAGGCAGAGCACTAGCCTCACCTCAGCAGCTTGATTTAGTCACATCTTTATTTTCCAGTGATTTGTAGGTTGGATCAAAAATGATATGCTGTTCGCTGGCTGTCTCTATCTCTGTCGAATAAATAAATAAAATCTTAAAAAAAAAAAATGATATGCTGTGCACACTATACCCAGCTTCTCTCCATGCCTTACTGTTCTTTGCCTAATTAATTATTTTCTTAGATATTTCAAGCATTGCTCAAAAGTAACAATTACTCAAATATAAGTAACGTTCCCAATTTTGAGTACTTTGGCTCATGTATTAGTTCTTCCACAGTGATTTAAGTCACTTAGATGAACATCATGAACGTCATAAGAATAGAACATAGTGTGTGTGTGTGTGTGTGTGTGTGTGTGTGAGAGAGAGAGAGAGAGAGAGAGAGAGAGAGAGAGAGAAGCTTAGTATCTTGAATTAACTGGTAGATAATTAGATTGGTACAAATAAATAATGGTACAATGTCAAATAAAAGGTCTAATTTATACATGTTTTCAATTATATTGGCCTTTTTGAATGGCATAAACAGCTCCAATACATTACAATAATGAAAATTAGTTCAAAAGAAACACAGCAAATATATTTATAACAATAATATACCTTACAGAATATATTATTGTAATCACATCTTTTTAAAAGCCCACTAAAAAGTAATCTAATGCACAACTTTGCATAACTTTACTTATTTCCACCTATTTACCAAGTTTCTATATTAGATTTCTTTATCATATTTACTCTTCATCTTTGAAAGACACAGCAAAGTGAACTTAAGAAAGATATTAAAGTTACTCTTTCTTGTTGCATAGCTGAATATTAGCCAGGGCAAACTTGTTGAACTTCACGCAACCTGTATATTAGGAAGTGAAATTGGCTAAAGAAGTTTAAGGTCTTAACAAACAAGCACCATGACTCCGGATAAATTTATGGTTCACTCACCTATTTCCCATTACCCTTTCAGACACGTATATTATGGCAGTTATTGTAGTGTATCTCAGTTATTTATGTGTCTGTATCTACAAAAATGTGATGAGCTCCCCAAAACTGGAGCCGTCTGTGATTCATTTCTGTATCCTCAGTGCTTACTATGTAAGTACCCAAACTGTTCTAAGTAATAGCTTATGTAGATTAGTCAATTAAGAAATTAATTTCATACATTTGAGACAATAAATTTGAAGACTTAAAAAAAGATAATCAATTCATTCCATTATTTATAAGAGAACATTCCATGAACATTTCCTTTCAGTACGCTCTTTATGCTATTTCTATTGAAAAACTCAGAAATTAAAGAATAAACTGTGCCACACACCAACTGTACTCATTTGATTCTGATGATAAGAAATGACGCACTGTGTAAAACATCTTTGTCAGCATGAGGCTGTCCTTTTACAATTTGGCTGTATCAAGAGTTGTTTCTTTTTGAAATGGTAATGAACTCATTATTTATCAACTCTTGCAGAGTTCTACTTAATTCCAAAAATTATATCAATGATAATTTCAAGTACATTTTAAATCATGCTTATGAAACCATTTTCCTTTGTTTTCTTTAATATCTTACATTGTATAATGCTTAATCATTCTGCTCTTATGCATAATTTGGTTTAAAAAGAAAAAAAAATATGCTCAGGTTGAGACTTCTAAGCATTGGGTATGAATAAAATATTGATTAGATTATATAGATATCTGGGGCGCCTGGTTGGCTCAGTCAATTGAGCATCTGACTCGTGATTTCAGCTCAGGTCATGATCTTAGGGTTGAGAGATAGAGCCCTGAGTCAGGCTCCATGCTCAGTGGGGAATCTGCTTGGGATTCTCTCTCCCCTTTTCCCCACCCCGACCCCACTTCCTCTCTCTCTCAAATAACAAATAAATAAATCTTCAAAAAAAAAAAAAAAGAATATACAGACATCTAATATGTTTAAAATTTAGTATTTTTTTCAATCTTAAAGAATTTATTTTCCCATTTGCAGAGTAACATTATTATAAAATCCACAGTTATTGAAACCTACATTTGTAGAGTAACATTATTATAAAATCCACAGTTATTGAAACCTACATTGCTTAAATCAAAATAATGTACATTTATCTCTGAACATTGTATCATTAAAGTCCATGTAATGTCCCCTGTATAAATCAATGTGATGACACATAACACATGATCTCATTTTTATCCTAATGGCTTCTGAACATGTATGATATCCAAGATAGAACCAATGCTTTTAATGTCAGACTAAAGAGACAAGTATGATCTTAAACAAAAGAAAGAAAAGTTTTATAAACAGGACAGAAGTCTAACAGTTTAGCTGTTTGCTGCATCTGCTTGGCAAGGCCATCCTTCTTCATCTCCAGAGTTGAAGCACATAAAACAGTGAAACATAAATGTTATGTGTTGTTACTCTAAAGCAATAGGTTTAAAGGATTTAGAGCGCTACTTCAGGCCAAAAAATAACAAGAGGGACTGGATTTACCTTCTTGCCTGAAACACAAAAAAACCCAGGCAAAATATATGATTCTGTAGTTTTCATGACATTGGTGTCTGCTTCACAAAGGGCAGTGAAAAATTAAAACAAAATGAGCCCTATGATTGCACATAGACTAAATGCCTTGGGAGAGTTTACTGGACACAGTAGAGGAAGGTGAAAACCAGGGGGAGTCAGCAGAGTCCCAGATGAGGAAAGAGATGAGTCTGGAGTGACTAAGGTGTCTAAAGTTCACAAGGCTGAGCAATAAAGAAAAGAAAATTACAGAGAGAAAAAACTATGGAGATCCACAGATGGTTGCCCTCAAGAATTCAGGAAGAGTACTTACTACATAGTCATGTGAGGAAACTGCCCAAGACCAGGGGATGAACACCTAAAACAATTAAAGAAACACTGCCTGTACTCACAAAAGACTGTGAATAGCACCTATTCCTATCAGCCGAAGTAGAATGCCACATAATTCAAGGCACATTAGGCAGATTATTTAGACCTACTCTGGATTATATCCTTCTTTGGTACTACCTGACAATGTTTAATAGCAAGCCTCAATGGGGAAAAACAGCTCTTTTCATGTAACTTAAACTCCATTCCAGGACAAAGATTAAGAATATCAATGGCACTACAAATAGTTAAGGTAATACACCAAATAAAGTAATATCCACAGTGTTTGGCATTTATTAAAAACTAGCAGTCAAACATACATATACACAATCCATAAGAAAAATAAATTTCCCAAAACTAACCAGAACTGATATTAAAATTAGCCAAAAAAGATATTAAAACAGTTATTCTGAGTGTATTCCACATGTTTAATAAGCTAGAAGAATGACTGTATCACAGAGAAGCTATACACACACACTCACACTCACACAATTTAAACTGGACTTCTATATATTAGGATGATGATGCCTGAGATAGTTATATATAATTCTTTATATACATATATATATATATTTGATGGGGTAAATAAAAAAGTTTAATTAATTTGAAACATAGAAGTAGAAACTATTCAAAATAAAACACAAAGGGAAAAGAAGCTGAAAAATAAAAATGAACAGAACAGCAGTGGACTGTGAAACCTCTTTAAGATGCCTAATATATGGGTAACTGGAGTTCCCAAAGGAGGGAAAGTAGAAGAGAAAAAAACTGAAAATATGACTGTGGAGTATTTTCCAAATTTGGAAAAATAGTACTAAAACACATGTGTAAGAAATTCAGAGAACTAAGCACAGGAAACATGAATAAAACTACCCTAAGTCAATTTATAATCAAAACAAGTAATAAATGGAAATAGAGGAAGACTATAGTCAATGGAAAAAGTGTTTTAAAAAGTTTATCAAGTCCAGGGCAAGATTTAAACATGTTATTTCTACTGAGCCAATCAGGACAATTTATCTCTTTCAGCTCTTACACTCACTAAAGGTGTAAATTGTGAGAAATATACACTTATTTTCTTGGGAAAATATTGGTTTCCTGCTGNTATACACATATTCCCAAGACTCCCTCTGAATAATCTGGAGAAAAGTAATGACACAGCACCACCTGAGGACTCAATTTATGAGTTGTTGACTACAGTTACTAATGCTATGCACTTTGTAGGTTGTGTTTAGATTTCTAGTTATTTTTCTCAGACACCCTGGGAAAGTACTGTCAACAAATTAAGTAGGGTGTTGGTTACTGAACAGTAGAGTTACTGAAATTTGTATTTCAACAATCAAGGTAGCACAGTTTTAAGACAGCTTCCTAGTTGGGGGAGAAAATAGATTGTACTTCATTTCTCTAAATATTGAGAAGGATTGGTCTAAATTTCTCAGAATCCTTCTCTGAATCGGTCAAATGTGAAAGTGGACAGAATTTTTTTAAGAAAATGAAAATAGTACTTCGGCAGTTTCAAGAGAGACAGGGTCATGACATTACAGATAACTGTACTCCAAAGTTAACACAAAGGACTTTAATAAGAAGGTTATGGTATCTTCCTCAAACAGATAAACTGGGGGAGGAGTGGTTAAAATATACACAGTTGAGCAGCTCATGGCACATACAGTATCTTTTGATTCACACCATATTTCTATAGTACTAATGCCATTAATATATAATGTCAACAGTACACGTGATGTTTTTAATCAGCCCTGGTCCATGTGCTTCAAGTGTTCTTAGGGATGTTAGGCGCTGACCTTGCCCAATCAAGTAAGGCTGAAATAAGATCCCTGGAAGCTCACTAAAAAATTTTTTTAAAAACTGTAAATAAGGACAATAGAGCTGTGTTCCAGGAGACATCCCATGTCAGAAAATCAGCTTGAAGAGAATACAAAGCACTATTTGAATGGACTCATCACATAATAATGACTCTCATGGAATATCATATTCATCAATAAGCTGTGAACGTTCTTGTTTCATCACCCATAAAGGTTTATGAATATTGTAGGAGCTATGGAACTGAATGTTTTTAAAGGTCACTATTGGTGAAGGATGTACGTGAGAGTTAGATCAAATAAGTTTATGGGAAACTTAACAAACCTAACTTATGGCAGAAAGTCACTAAATGTTGTGGACTTGATCACTGTTCTATAACCTTCCAGGTAGTTCATTTTAAAAGGGAATTTATCCTTTTCCGGGGTGCAATCTTTTGGGGTTGGAAAAAAACAACGAGTGGCACTGAATTGGGGTGCATAGAAGTGTTGCATCATGATACCTAAAAGCCAGGGCTATTTAAGCTCCACTTTGACATCTGAGACACAGTTATATCCCAAACTCGGAATGCAGAATTTGCTAAACAATGGCTTCTACTCACCCTCCTTGTTTATGAGATATGTTAGGTACATGAGAAAATGTTGTTTCTTTTGAGAAGGAATAGAGAACAATGCAGTAATTTTAATGATTGTTGGTTTATAAAGCATTATTTTAATCTATGACAGTTACTTGTTGTAATAAAGGAACTTCTAATTCACTCAACAAATGAAGTTAAAACCACATTTATATAAACATTTATATAAAAAAAATTCCCAAGAAAAAAATATGTATTTGGAAGGTGACTTGAAGCCCCCGACTGAGTAAACACCTACAGGGCTGACCAAAATTCATCTTGTAAAAATTACATACTGAATTAAGTGCCCCCATCAACAAAGGATGATGGAGCTGACGGAGTAACTGAGCTGGTAAAAGAACGTTAGGTCTGTGAAAAGAGTATTAGACGGATGTGGTTGATATTACTGTGCTCTGAGGAGGAGACTCTACTACATGATTTAAATCCTGGTGGTCATTATGGTTTTTTCTTTTACATAAAACTTTGCAGCAAATATTTTAAGACAAATAATTAATAGCTATCTAGAAAATATTTATTGAGATGATACTGACTAAGGTTAAATGAGGAGGGTGGAGCTATACTGGCTGGATATACTGATAATATCTAGAATTATAGTAATAAATATACAAAGAATTAGAAAAGAGGAGGCAAAGAAAATAAGGGTCAAAAGTTTAAATATGTAAATTAAATCAAATTACATAAAAATAATTGAACAATTTTTGTACAACACATAACCACTCCATCAAAAAGTAATTTAAATTAAGAGAATTCTTAAATGATTATCCTGGAAGATTGGTAAGGTTTAATTTCAAATTTAGGTAATTTTAAGAATTGCTGGATGGATAGAATTTGAATGAGACCAGGTTGAAGAAGGGACTGAAGGATCAAACACTAATAAAGTAAGAAAAATAAATTCTCTTCAGAAGAACCTAAAACCTATACTCCCTACCCCACTTGGTGGGTAAAGAAGAACTAAAGTTCCCTACAGTGTACTACTGCAAGATCCAAGGTTATACTTACAGTGAGATCCAAGGACATGAAAATCTGCTAGTGGAAAGTTAATGAAAACTATAAAGGACTCTGAAACCATAAGATATGTTTCAGATATGATACAAGCATTAAGAAGGAATTAATAGGGTATTTAGGGAAAAATTTACATTGAGGATCAGGATACTAGTAAAATTCCAACAGAATCTCCGTTGGGGCTAGAACAGTACTCAGAGGAGCATCAGTTATTGAAAAAAGGAATAAAGGCAGTTTTCTGCTTGCCTCACTAAAATGTTGCATTTCCCCCATTCTTTTCATAGGTATCACCCCTGCCCCCAACACACACACCATTATGAAAATAAAATACATGATATAGGCTGTGTTTTTGATGAAATGAAAGGCATCTTAATCTGTATACAATAATATTTAATGAAAGGCTATTAAAGGCATTGGCAGTCATGCAGCATGTAAAGGAAATGGAGAGAGAAGTTCCAATTGTTACCTTTCAAGAAAAGGACAAACAGACCACATTTCTACAGGGAAATGGCATATCCTGAGATTTAAGCTTGACCTTATTTTGTGTGCAGTACTGGGTACTGGATATACTGACTCCTCTTTAATCCCTCTGGCAAACAGAGAAGAGAGTGGAGAGAGAAAATGAAAAAAAGCTAAGTGCATAAGAAATTTCACAGGCCAGCAACATTAGCATTAAGCTGTTTGTCAAAAAATCAGTGTGTCCTGAATTGTTCGCCTCCATTCATCTTACACACACTGGTGCACCACGCAAGAGAAGGCTGAGAACTGTGCATCCCAGTATTCCTTGAAAGCAGGCCTTCAGGCTAGATTGAGACATGTTGTGCAAAATTTGAAAACAGAAGAGAAGACATTATTTTCCAGCTGCAGTTAAAGGAAAATGCATTGGCACTAAGCAAGATAGAACTTTTAGTTTCTGGTTGAGTTCCTGTGAATGATTTGTTTCATTGGTGTGGTAGGTTAGACACCACTTGTAGGTTCCTAGAAATTTAGGCACTTTCTAAACACTTAGATTTCCACCTCTCACTCATCTAGCCCTTACAATGATTGTTTAAGATTCTCTGATTCTCTTACTACTTAAAACACCCCAAGTGAATCATTTTTCCAGCTAGAACCTCACTGATACTGTATTTAGTATCAATATTTGGTAACAGACTCAAAAGTTGGGAAACTGGTATTAGTTTATCTCACCAGGTTGGATATGAAGTAGGTGTGTGTGTGTTTGTGTGTGTGTGTGTGTGTGTGTGTGTGTGTGTGTTTTCCACCAGTAGACAATGGAATACCATTAGTCCAGTATACAGTAGAATAAGTTACTAGCATTCATTAGCACCTTCACTTTGGAATATAAATGAATCTCCATGAGGGGGGGTGCATAGCGGAAAGGAAAAAAGTCTCTAGCTTCACTTCACTGCACTGTAAGTAACTGGTTCTTGGGAGGTAAGTTTATAAATCATTTCTAAGAAATACACAATCTCTAGTTTCCAAGGCATATTTACTGCACAATCACTTTTTACCAAGTCTGCCAGTTCTTTTTATGCCCAAATCCTGGACCATGAAGGAATGTGAAAACATTCATGAAGAACTTCTCTCACCGACTTTTACGGGAAAAAAAGTATTTTTAGAAATACCAAATCCAAATTTAAGTGTGAAATTAAGAATTTAAATTATAACATGGTTGTTTTCTTTCAATGATCGCCTAGACAAAGTAAATTGTAGGATTTATACAAAGATTGAGTTTCATCTCAAGTAAGGAAAAAAATGAAATAAGGGGATCAGATAATTTGCAACTATGTAACTGTTCTTATAAGTCACAAATTTTAGTCTGGACAAAAAAACAAAAAACACCAGGAAAATGAAAATAGTAACAGAAAAAAAAAAGTGTTGGAATCCATGAATATGTCATGATTCTGGGGAGACCTTGAGGTACAATTTAATAAAGCACCCTGAAAAGGTGACCTGAAAGAAATAAGTGCAAAAAAGAGTGAAATATTTCAAAGTATATAATTGTAGATGGTATTTGTTTGATGACAAAATTTTTAGTTTGACCATGACAGACTCGAGGAAGTGAGCAGAAAACATGCTTACCGTTTAAGAGGGTAAAAAGCAAAAGAACAGCAAGCCATACATGTGGTTGATACTGCAGTGGAAATAACCAATTTCTGAGTAAATTTTAGAATGAAGAGGATTACGGATGGCCAGGGCAGTTGTAACTTCCACTGAAGGCAAGGTAAACCTAGTTGTAGTTCGTGATGGAATTCATTAAGATTGTAGCATTAAACTAGTCCTCCAGGTGCAATTTTGCATGTTTTCCTATGGGTGTGAGGCTCATAAGGGCTTAAGAACAATATAGTTGGCTCTTAGCTCCTTGAGAATGTGCTTTACAACAGAAGTCGAATTTGGGAGTTAACTAAGGCTGAGTTGGACATTTTTTCAAAGATTTTCAGAAACGTTTTGAGTTACATACTATTTTTCAAATTTTACAGACAACAAAAAAAATTGCTTAAATAATATTTAATGCTTCAATTACACCAGTCAATTATAGCCTTGTAGGACACCTTATAATGGGCTCATGGTGTAACCTAATGGGTTGACAGCCCAGGAGACCAAATCTATGAGTTAGAATTGATAATATTTTTTCAAATAAAAAGCACACAGTTTAGAATAACTTCCTTTCCATTTAAAATAGGAAGAAACACATTCAAATCCCTTCTGGGGGATGCTATACTATTATTTCCAAAGGATCAACAAGAACCATTAACATCTGCCTCTCGGGAGAGGGTATATTAGTATGTCATAGGGATCTTTACTATGTAATTTTGTAATATTTTGTGCTGTTTTCTGTTATTAGACATATGCACTTGTGTGTGTGCTTGTGTGTGGTTTATTCATTCAAAAGCATGATGTAAATGCTGATTAAATAAATATTCACTTCATAATTTTACATTAAAATTTAGTTATAAAATAAAATACAAATGATCCAAAATATATTTCTATTTTTTCTATTACTTTTTATTCCAACAGTGATATTAATTTGATTTATTCCTCTCAGACTTTAAGAATAACTCATAGTGAACTCACTTGCAATTCTCATATAAAACAAATCAAAAGTTGATAAAAAAAAAAACTTTCCAGATGATATTCCTATGTGAGCTGCCAGCACTCAGTGTGAAAGAGCATTAGTGTCATTTATATGAAAAGTCTTTCAAGTCAATGACAGAACTGGGCCAGAAGCAATGAGAATAAATTAAGTGAAAGGATGTTCAATGACCATCTGAAACCGCAGTACAGAAGCCGCCAGCAGTTCTCTTCTCTGTTACATGGACTAACAGAAACAAAAATCTACCCTTCATCTTTTTAGGAGGAAAAACTATCATATTTGTACTTTTAACCTATCAACAATTATCAAGAGAAAAATGTGTTTCATTTATTTTAGTTGATACCAGTAAAAGTCTCAATCACTTTGATTACAAACGTTTGACAATAGTGAAAACCAATGCATAGAAAATGCATGGCTGAAATGGCATTCAATATACTTAAATTTTTTTCAATTGTGTTTTATTCTATTGAATAGTCCTAAACTTGACATCAAATGTATCAAATATTCCCCCCACCCCTGTATACACACACATACACACACACACACACACACACACACACACACACACACA
>NW_024423344.1:57424996-57456738 GCF_017311325.1 Ursus maritimus | reverse complement strand
ACACACACACACACACACACACACACACACACACACACAGGGTCTGGCCCAACACTGAAAAAGCCCATTTCAAAACTCATTTAGCTCCTTTATGTTTTCTATATATCTTACCTATTCCTTTAGAAAACTTCTTTCTCAGAGAACTCATGTATCAGGAATTATTCTATTCCCTATTTCTTGAGCCCAACACATTCATTCTACCTTAACATTATTTCTCAAATCTGTCTATGCATTTATGTCATCATTTTCCCTACACTGTTGTAACTAGTGGCTAGATGTGTGTATATTCCCAAAAACTGGATCTCTATCCCAGGTTTACAAAATTCCTGCACTCTACTTCTCTTTTCTTTATTGTTTGAGTATTTATATCTGATACTTATTATATTTTTTCCAGGTAAAAATCGTGCTTTCCTTTTAATTGACTACTTAATCCACATCATTTCTTCTCTTGGCTGTTACTTTGGTAACGACTAAGTCCCCACCTTTCATGAACATTGCATCTGACACAGACAGAGCCAGTGTGAACACAAGCCCCAAACCTGGGCATTTGGAATCACAAGAACAGCAAAACCAGCCTTTCTCTTCACTCAGAAAGGGACTGTGACTCTGAGGGTCCAAAGCTCCAACTTCCAAAACAGAAAACCTGAAGTTCAATGTGAAAATGGAAACTAAAATGTATCGGAAATGAAAATATAGTATCTCCTCATGTACTCAAGGTCAAGAATGTTCTTAAGAAAGAAGTATCTGATCATTTACCTGCCTCCTGTATTAGGAATGGCCCCACTCCAGCATTTTTAAAGGAAGAGGTTTCTGCTTCTATTTCATTTCCCAAAGGGGTATAAAATCTACTAAAAGGGATATAATCCATCAAATTAAATCAGCTCATTCACAAGACACTCCCAGATAATGATTTTGTTGCTGAGCACAGTCAGCATATTATTTTAAAGTTCAGAGTAATCTGAGAAGAGAATTCAAGACTGACAGCTATAGGTTTATGTAAGAAACACATATATTTTTTTTCAGTGAATATGTCAAAGGACCAAGACCCCTGATGATCAAAATAAGTTATTTTGTACATTACGGTGCAAGGAACAATAGGGGAAAGAGACTTTATCAGAGAATGACCAAAAGGCATTTTGCAAAAGGTTTATATCACTCTGAAGCAGGACTGGAGCCCAACGCCTAGTGGTCATTAGCTTGACCCCTGCTCTTCTTTGGTTGCAGGGGCCTCAGTGGTAGCTTTCTGCTCTAAATGTTCTGCTGGCTTCTCCTCCTCTTCCTTCTTCTGAGGATACTGGCCATTCCCCACAGGGGCCACTCCCACGGGCAGTTCCAGTTAATGTCTCCAATCGGCAAGATCAATCCGTGCTCGTTAGGATTCTTGGGATCATCATGCACCAGCTCTGGACTGCTTGGAGTTTCACGGCCATCATAGGTTCCAGACAGGATTCACTCTTTCCCTTCCTGCGGGCAGTAGGCCATGGCTGCAGCCCAGGACTCAAACCTCAAAGCTACAGTGCTGCTGGCGTTACAGGGGGCGGCGGGCTCCTGTGATGACCTCTCTCCTCAGGTAGGGCTGGCAGCTGGGAGACCCACGTGCACCCACCCCCAACAGGCCTGCCCACCGCGTGCCTGCCTCCGCCTGATATTTACTATTATTTTAACAGCTTAACTTGGCTCACATATTTTTATTTTTTTCTGTCCAAATAACTTTCACTTTTCCTATACCACTGGAGTATTTTCAGGATTTTTTGAGTCATAACTTGCACTATGTCATTAACCTGTGTGATCTTGATGATATCCACCTTATGTTTTTAGTATGAATAGCATCAATAAAATATTTTAAAACTTACAGTGATTACCATTTTAATGAGCCTATACATGTTTTTTGATACATTTCCTAAATAATGTGTCATAATGAAGCAAGAAAATGTGTTTTTTTTTTCCTTTTTTCACAAATTAGTGAGGACAGGCTCAAAGATATTAAAGTAATATAATTCACTATGTCCAAGTTTATATACATAGTAAGTGGTGAACTCACACTCTGGTCCATTACTTACAGCCCATACTCTTTTTACATCTTTATATTGCTTATGAAAAAACTTTAGAAAAGGTCATAAAATGCAAAAAAAAAAAAGTTTTGCTTGCTGTTATTCAACAAAATTATTTTGATTTCTGCCAATGTCTTTTCTAACACACATTATGACTTTATGTAATTTATTTATTTGCATACCTGCACCTGTCTTGATTGTGAGCAAACTCAGGCCATTAGATGACCTATCCAATTTAGGAATTAAAAAAATTACTGAAATTACATCATGACATTGTACATTTCCTCTGTATCCCATTCTGGTGGCTTTTATTCTCAGCTTTATTGAGATATAACTGACACATAATCCTGTGTAATTTAAGGTAATTTGATGCACATATATATTGAGAAAGGATTACCAAAATAATGTTAGTTAACACATCCATCACCTCACATAATGACCTGTGTGTGTGTGAGTGATGAGAACATTTAAAATCTTAAGTATTTTAGATTTTAAGTATTAAGTATACATAAGTATCTAAGATTTTAAGTATATATTATTAACAATAGTCACCATGTTGTACATTAAGTCCCTAGAACTTATTCATCTTATAAAGGTTAGTTTGTACTCTGACCATTATCTCCTGATTTTTCCCAACCCCCCCCAGCCCTGGCAATCACCAATCTACTCTTTCTAGGAGTTTGGTTTTCAGGATTCACGTATCAGTGAGATCATGCAGTATTTGTGTTTCTCAGATGTATTTTGCTGGTAATGCCCTCAACATCCATCCATCCATGTTGCTGCAAATGGCAGGATTTTCTTCTTCTTTCTTTTTTAAAGATTTATTTATTTTTATTTGAGAGAGAGAGCCTGGGGTGGGGAGGGGCAGAGGGAGATGGAGAGAGAAATTGAAGCAGATTCTGCACAGAGCCCAATGGGGGGCTCGATCTCAGGACTCTGAGATCAGGACCTGAGTCAAAGCCAGGATTTTCTTCTTTTTATGGATGAATAATTTTTTGAGGAATCTCTACATTATTTTCCACATTGGCTGTCCAAATTTGCATTCCGACCTACAATGGTTCCCTTTTCTCCAACCTCCCTAACACCTGTTATCTTTTGTCTTTTTAATAACAGCCATCTAACAGGTGTAAGGTGATAGCTCACTGTGGTTTTGAGTCATCTTTTCCTGATGATTAGTGATGTTAAGCACTATTTTCATGTACCTATTGGCTATTTGTACGTTTTCTTTGGAAAAATATCTGTTCAGGTCCTCTGCTGGCACTACATTTTGAATAATGCCACAACCAAAACTAATTATCTGAAGATCTATCAGTGAATGAAAAGTCACTTTCTCACTTATCCTATATGTGCTTACACTTAAAATTAGGCGGTGATGTTTCTGGTATTTACAAAAAAACAATCTGAACTCTTCAATTTACTAAAATACATTAAATTCAACACAATTTTTCCTCTAGTATTTACACTAGTATATTGGGTGGTCTGCCTGTGCATTTTGTGGTTCATGCATCTACTTAGTGAACTATTTACTCAAACCCACAACACTGGCTCTCTGGGAACAGTTTTTTGTTTTTGTTTTTTTTCCAGATGAATTAATGTTTTAAAACAAAACACTATTTTGACTTGAGAGAAAGCCTGGATAAGAATATTTTGATTTAATTTTTATCATATGGATAGTAGAAATTCTTTCTTGGTTCTGAAATTTCATAGCTTATGTATCTGAATGTCTAGGATTCATGAGTTGATCTTTTACTTGGTGTCATAGAAAATGGTGCAAAAGACAGTGCTTCTCAACTGCTACTTTAAACAAAAAATTCCTAGACATATAACTAACTTTCTAACTAACTTGGAATCAGAAATAGAAAAAGAGTGTTTTCCATATATACCATTGTATCATTTCCAAAACAAGAACAAAAAATTATATTTAATTGAAGTAATTTTACAATTACTTACTAAATACTGGATGTATGCTATGCCAACTATGGTATTAGGTATACAAATTCCAATGGATACAATTTGTATTTTCAAGTAGCTCTAGTTCTTTCAAGGGACATAGACATGTAAACAATTAATTGTAAAGCAATCCAAGAGTGTCTTTGTTAATTATATTAACAAAGTTTAATGAAAGCCTAAGGGAATTTGTCACTTGGTCATACATAATTTATTGAGTAACGTGAACAATCTATTTTTTTTTCATTTTCCACAAATTGAATTATATGACTCTTAACCTGACCCAAAGTACTGAGACTTAAAATACATGTAAAGAACACGTACATTTATTACTTTCATTATCCATTGCCAGGGTTATTTTATAATGTGAATCATTTCAAATATAGGAAACATTTGCATATCCAGTTTGTTTTCTATTCATTCTATCAGATGGAATGGTCTCTGAGTACTCAGGTTAATTAACTAATCACTGCATTGTCAAGCCTCTATTATGCTCTCTGCTGTAATCCTACCACTGACTTGTACTGGGTTGAGATTTATCTTAGGAACTGAGAGCCAAGGCTGGAACACTCTGAACAGAACGTTCTATTTCTGTGTAAGATGATAGATGTTGCTCTTGCCCAGAATGACAATACTTTGCCCTGCTCCCAATCTGTAAATTGTTCCACTTGCTTGGCATAATAAATATACTGATGTATTTAATTCTTTCTACCAGGGCCATGCTGTTCAATTCCTCTCCACTAGCCAAATATACCAGAAGTCATAAATTTATCATCAATAGGGAGACTAAATGTGATCTCTTTCATATGTAAAAGTAGTGCTACTATCCTGCTGTTAGTGTTTTTGAGTTACTGTATTTTCAAAATTCAAGATTAGAAAAAGATTTGTTGTGATCTTTTCACTTTTAACAACTACTCTGTCGAAGTCCAGAAAAGATCCTGACAAAATTACTGTCTACAATCACAGGTACGACCTGTGGAAATGATTTCATATTTATATAACTACCACCTCTTTTCAAAATGAACTTTCATTTCTTTGAATCCCTTTCATATATTGCAAATGAAAAAAAAGAGGGCTTGTTTTGGCTTTACATATAAATTACAGAATGATATGACTCCATTATATTCAACTACGGTACCATGTACGATTTTGCTTTCTCTTTTATCACTTTTTTTTTTTTAACTTAATGAGCATGGAATGTTTTCAGTTCCCCCAAAAGGAGAATGCCTCAAGGAAACAATGGTTGGAGTGTTTAGTGCCAAGTGTTATTAGTTTCCTTTACACTTTCATACTACCAGAATCATATTCTGTGCTTACCATCTAAGTTAGGGGACACCGAATTATGATCCACCGGTTCAACCTAGCCCATTACCTCACTTTGCAAAACAAGTTTTATTGGAGCAATGACCACTTATCCAATGTTCTCTAGCGCTGTTTTGGCAAAACGCTGGCAGACGTGACTTTAACTGCCACAGAGACTGTGTGGCCTATAAAGCCTAAAATATTTACTTATATGAGATTTACGAAAAAAGGTTGTTGACTTTGATCCAACTCAGAGTGCAAAACTGGAGTTGTGTCTGGTGTTATTTTGTCCTGTGTAGTTTTCGGAATTCACTGATTTAGTTCTCTTGTTACTCATAGGGATGTTAGGAAGACCACATTAATTAAATAAGCTAATATTTGCAAGTAGTTAAAAAAACACTTAGGTCTTAAGAAGGGCCATATAAATGGTGTTAGTAAAAAATGGAAATGAACTTAGCAAATATACTAATTCAAAGAATGCCAGATCCCTTGATGTCTATTTAACCAAAGTGTGGATTTCGACAGTGTTCAGATATTCATTATTAAAATCAAGCATAACCTTGTGTACATCAGGTAAATTATGAGAAAGCAGAAACTCTTTTTCTAAAGAAAATTATTAATAAATTTATGTAAGAGAAAAAAAGGCTTGATGGATTTTTGGGTATAAACATATTCTAGAGGAAATTGTACATGTTTTTGCTAATTAGTCAGAAGCTAGGAGACAACAAGTTTTTGGATGGTTTTAGTAAATAGTTGAATATAATATAGTAACAGTTGGTTATTTTGAGATATTACTCTTGTTTACATCTCATTCAATAAAAGTGTTCATTTGATATTAAAGTGTTATAATGCTGCAGTTACACACATACACACATATACACACACACACACAAAATAAATATTTGAGAACTTAAGAAAGAATAGAAAAATTTGTGAATAATTTTTATGCTTTGAATGTCTGTTTCTGTTTCCAGAACTAAGAGTACAGTACGTCTAGTCACATAGTTCCATGCAAATTTGGCTGTGTTTGGTTCCAGGTGCTCATTTATGTTAATGATGACACACCTTTTGATTAATAAATATAGGATTCTTTTGCATACTTCAGTTCCCCCACATTCTTTCTTAACTACTTTTTTAGGAAAGTAATGAGGCAAGTTTGCTTCTCTACTCCAAAAAAATCTCCAAATTTTTTGTAGTTTAAAGATTGCAGATTTAAGCGGACAGATTACTAAAATGTCTATACAACGTTTTGACTGATTATGAATATAGCTTCTATGGCATTTAAAGCAATATAGATCAGAATGAAATATGCAAAAATGTGATGAACAATTAACATTTTCATGGTGTATAAAATAATTTAAAGATGGCATAATATAAAACAGTGGTTTTATATTTTTTTAAGGAGTAGTAACCTATCTTGAGAAAATTTTTGGAATTCTTATATATTCAAGTTTTAAAGTGGAGATTCTACACTTGAAGTATGTTGCTGTTGACTGTGTCTACCATCTATTTCCACAAAAATTCTGTTTAACAAACCATCTTAAAACTCAACTATTTGAAATAATAACCATTTAGTCTCCATTTGTCTGAATAACCATTTGTCTGAAAATTGGCTGGAGACTGATCAATAAAGGCTGGTCTCAGCTTGGCTTGACTCCAAAGTTTATGTCTCCTCCATATGTCTCATCCTCCTTCAATCAATGGGTTATCTGGACCATTTCTTCATGTGACAGCAGCAGATTTACAAGAGCATAGAAGCAACTGCACAAATACATTTCAAACTTCTGATTGCATAACCACTATTAACATCTTAAGGAGCAATACAAATCACACGAATAAGCCTAACATCCAGAGTTGGGGAAATAGATTTCACCAACCATGACACAATGGCTAATCACATACAGTGTCAATGTGATAGGGGCAATACCTTCCCCATCTTGGTTTGGCAAGTGCAGGATTTAATATTTTTGTAAAATAATTCAGTTTACACACTGCCCTCTACCCCAACTAATTTGATTACCTCTTTAATACTCCTTTATCACCAGTAGCACCAGAAGCATCACTGAGGAAAGCTAAGTTTCTGTAGAGAGCAAGCACTGGTTTTAGAAACAGACTAGAAACAATCAATTCTAACTCTAGACACTGAAATTACTAATTTGCAACCTTAAACAAGTCACTACATTTTCTATGCTTTAATTTCTTCATCTTTAAAATGGTAGAAGGGCACCTGGGTGGCGCAGTTGGTTAGGTGTCCAACTCTTGGTTTCCGCCCAGGTTGTGATCTCATGGTCCTGAGATCCAGCCCTGAGTCAAGCTCCATGCTTGGCGTGGAGTCTCCAGATTCTCCCTCTCCCTCTCCCGCTCCTGTTCTCTCTGTCTCAAACAAATAAATAAATCTTTAAAAAAAAATAATAAAATGGTACAAACATGCTCCATGGAACAGATGTTAAAGACGACCAGATGAGAGATACAGATACAGAAACAGAATCAGATATAGACATAAAGATATGCAATTCCTCAGTCACTTCCAGGCCAGGGAATAGAGTGTTACTATGATGGTTATTAATTATTTCTTATCTCAATTACATTTTCTTGCACATACTCCCTTGAACACCTCCCTTTCCAACTTTCGGTTCTCATTGGATGCCTTGTCTTTTCATGAAAATTTCTGGTCATTTCCATGGACATATTATTCAAATATTCTAATTCTTCATCACTATTGCTTACTTACTATCACTGTAGAGTATGATTTCTCCTACATACCATTTTTTGTTAGAGCTATATAGGTGTGTTTTGTAAAGTGGGAGGATTCATTTCCTTCCATTTATGCCATGGTATTCTTATTTTGACACATATATCTTATTAGTTTCTCCTCTGATTCCTTATTTTATAAAAATGGGACCTAGTCAAGAAAAATATCTGCTTTAAAAAACTATGATAAAATATTAGGCCAAATTTTATTAAAGATATTCTTCTCAGATAATGAACACTTTTCCCGATGGGTTCCTTATACATTCATGTAAGTAGATTCTTGTTGAGAAAATTAATTTAGTCTACTATCAGACAAATCTACAGAGTTTGTGACTCAATGTTGGTGTTAAATAAATTATACTGAATTGTTTAACTTCATCTGCATGGATAATGTGTTTATTATTTTACTAGGAACTCATTTTTTATACTTATATTTAATACTTATTTAATTATTATTTAAATGAATTTTATTAATACTTAAATTAGTTAAATAAATTATTTAAATATTTGCATTGTTACTAAGAAGAAAACTATTTTAACATTAAATTATCCTAATAAAAATTTTCATGAATTATTTCTGAAACATGAAACTCAAGATAGAATAAAATGATTCTGTCACTTTAATGAAAAACAAAAATATATGAAGTAACAAACTATTTTAAAAGGATATTCCCATTTGATTATAAAGCTTATTTGTCATTGAATAATGGGGTATACTTGCACTTGAACAGAAATGGCTTTAATTTGCTACAATAGCCTTGTGGCTATGTGTTGCCACATAGTTTCAGAAATTTCATTTTTTTGAGTGACAAAACAATTACTATTGGAATCTCTTGCTGGTTGACAGGAAATATGACTTTACAAATGGTAAATAGAAAATCCCAAAAAGGAGAGCTATCTTTCTTTGTTTCTTTGTTGATGAATTCTCTAAGGAATATTATACTATTGCATAAAGAACCAATTTATTTAGCCAAGAAACTGGGACATCCCTTACTAACTTTTCAACTGGCCCCACTGTAATTGTATTTTTGTGATGGGGGTGAAAGTTGTCTTTCTTCCTTCCATCACTGATCTAATTTAGAAATTTATGTATATATATATAATCACTGGAAAGAATAATCACAAATAACCATAAATAAGTATTTTTAAATTTTGAAAAAAATATAAGAAAATATAGTAAACTCTAATATTAGAAATCCTCTACAAACATGCTTTAATTGAATTTTATTATTTTTTAGGAAAGTCCTCCTTTAAAACAATTTTAAACTGATCTAAAAAACCCTTTCACTTAAGCTATTGTCTTTTATAAATCACAAACCAAATAGCTGTTTGTAAATACATGAAGTCTTCACTCATTATGATGTAATAAATTATCAGTGAAAACTGGGATTAGACTTCTGTAAGAATTACATAATTTCAATATTTCTGATTAAGAAATGACTGAAGTAAGTGGGAAACAGCATTCATCTCATAGGTTCACAGAGGGTGACAATTTCTGGGCCTGCCTTAGACAAAAGGAGCGGTCACTGTTTCTTCTAGCTAAAGGTGAATGCAGAGTTTAGCTAAGCTACTCCATGGTACTGATGCTTCAGCACCTATTTTGTTTGACCCAGTGGCTTGCAGGGAACTTTCACTAGCCCCTCATACAGCAACCCGCAACAGCCACCCACAGTCCCCAAGACAGCAATCCACAGTCACAAGGAAATGTAAATTCTTTTTCTTTTTCTTATTTCTTTATTATTTATTTTTTATTAAGTTCAATTAGCCAACACATAGTACGTCATTAGTTTTTGATGTAGTGTTCGGTGATTCATTAGTTGTGTATAACACCCAGTGCTCATTACATGTGTCCTCCTTAATACCCGTCACCTGGTTACCTCATCCCCCTACCCACCCTCTCCCTTCTGTAACCCTCAGTTTGTTTCCTGGAGTCCAGTCTCTCATGGTTTAATTTATCTCCCTCTCTGATTTCTTCCCATTCAATTTTCCCTCCTTTCCCTAAGGTCCTCTGCGCTATTCCTTCTATTCTACATATGAGTGAAACCATATGATAATTGTCTTTCTCTGCTTGACTTATTTCACTTAGCATAATACCCTCCAGTTCCATTCATGGAAATGCAAATTCTTGATAAGACTTTTCCAACAGCCCTTGAGATCAACAGTCTCCCCTGACTTTCAATGCCTTCTACTTTTGCACATTCTAGATAAGACCCCAGAGGAGCTTATCAAAACCTATTCTTTAAGTTTGAATTTCCCAGAGTGGCCCTATCTCAGGAACTGCAGATCACTTCCACTCACATACCATAAAAGGCATGCAACCCAGATCCTGCCTCTACCTCTGCCTACATCCTGCCTTGACCTTCTTGTGTGGCCCCTTGAGGCATGCCAGTTACTTCCTTCAGGACCTGTGAGTGATGTACTTCTCTATTCAAGTTCTTTTGTGGTCTCTTAATGAACCTCAGCTCACCATCCAGCACCCTGTGCTCTATTTAAAAAGTGTTAATTTGACAGATTGATAACAAGATGTGAATGGATATTGTGTACTGTGACAGCCTGAATGAGAAATCAATTCTAGTGCAAACTAAATAAGAAGAATTCCATGATAAAAATATTAATAAGCATGGAACATTCAGTGGAGTAATAATAAAAGCATGCTCACCTCAGTAAGTACCACTGTATTTTTAAACCCTCCCGTTGCCTTTAATTTAAAAATATTTATTGCATGTTGGATTTTCATTCCTGGCTTTAAGATATGCATTCACATCATTTCTAAGGTAAAATAAATTTTGCCTGTAACACTAGCCGAAAAATAGTTGTTTCCCTCACTATACATAAAATACACTGCTGACTTCTGATAAAAGATGAGATTTAATATACTCATTATATCATGTTATCCCAAAACCCATTAAAATGACTATTTGAACATATAAACTTGGCAGGGAGAAGAGAGGAAAAGTACTAAATAAATAGAAAAAAAGGTATTCTGAAGGTTGAAAAGCAGATGCATGGATGGTCACTGAATTAGTGGCCATGAAAATGCTGCCTACTAAATTGGTAGTTGGAAAGTCAATGAACAACTGGGTTTCAACTGCATAGGAATTTGATGAATCAGCTATTCAAGCAGATTCTCATAGTAGATGCTTTAAATAACCCATTTTAGTGTTGCCAGGCAGTATCTGCCAAGATTATGAATTAGGACAGGTTGGTGGCTCCATAGTTCTAATCGACTGAAGATAAATCATCAAAGAGGTAAACACTAATTCCAAGAACAAACCAAACAACCAATAAATGACAACCACAATAAAAACAAAAATTTCTGGAAAATGCTTAGGGAGAAAAAAAGACTTCAAACCCCAGTGTTTTCATGCAATTTGGGAAAGGGCAGTGCTTGAGGTATATGGTAAGACGATATTAAGAAGTTAAGTTGAAGAAAAAAATTAAAATTCACGTATTTTCCTTTTCTTTCTTTATTTCTTTTTCTTTCTTTTCTTTTTTTTTTTTTTTTTTACTGTCTGGAATTACTGCTGATGGCCTTTCTTTATGGAATTTGTTGCAACAACTTTGACCACTGATGCTGCAGTAGGTGATGTCCACTGGATAAATAGCAAGGTAACTTCAAATCATTAGGATATACGGAATTGGAGGAAAAAAATGCAAGCTAGTATTCTGTTAGGCACTCATAAACTAGGACAGGTATGCCATAAAATAATGAGTTTCTCTACCCCCAGTGCAAATTCTTCCTAAGAGTTAAAAATGAAACAATTATCAGAGGGGCTACTTTCTGGAAAAGTCAAACAGGAATGACCAATACAACTAAAGTCATTATAGTAGTTTTTACATGGTGTACTTTGAATTGCATAAAAATGATGTACTTTGAATTGCATAAATCAGAAGAGTAGCCAGGGCTGTCATAGAAAGGTTATAAAGCAACTTCATTCAGAAATGTTTGTGGATAAAATATTGAATTTGGCAAGAGGGGATTATAAAAATTGTCTTGTGCTTCTATGAAATGGTTTTCTTTCAAGTGTTTATAAAATACCATACCTCTCACAAAAATGGGTGGGTTATCATAACATACTTAGAAACATTTATATTTTCTAGGGGTTTAAAATTTTTAATGATGCAAGAAAGACTTTTTAATAATTTTGCCATGTAAGAAATCCACTGTTTTTGGCCAATGGTAATGAAATATCACTGCCTAATATGTTAAAATAAATGTATAATATTTAAAATATATTTGGGTATTTGTACAGTGTTTTTCACTATATTTAACTTTGTTATGGTATAAAAATAACCATGTACTAAAATAATATTGGCTATATAAACTATACAGAATAACAATAATTTGCTTCTATTTAATAAATACATTAATGTATATTTCCAGGATACCAATATTTCCTGAATAGTTCAAGAGCCAGAACTGTATCATCATTATGTAATAAGCAACTATAACCTCTAATTCATAATTTTCAACATTAACATTATAAATTAATACCTATGTGTATCATCATAAAAATTTTATATGAATATTTATTCCAGGAAACTGGATGCTTGAGATTCACCAGCAAATTTATTGCAATTATGGTAGTACTGTATATTTGAAATGACCATCTGAATAATATTAAATGTTAGAATATAATGGGGATTATATTTCTAATACTACCAATGCTATAAATACCTGGGTATAGTGTTAAAGTAGGCTCTACTAATGATAAAAGTAAAATAAAATAGGTTTTTATATGATAATACAATATTTATTAAATGAGCTACATTATTAGAAATTCCACAATGGTCAACCATATAATTTAAAGGTTAGCATGTACATCAACTTAGAAATCACTTAAGGCCTAGTATGCGAAGGATTCAATGACAATAACTGTGGAAAAATGAATGTGTTTATACCAGCTGCCTGTAAAGACTGTCACAACTCACAGACAAGTGGAACAGCTATAATCATTCCTTTGATCTATGTAGAAATTTCTTTGTCTTTAGGCAAATGGTAAGGAGAGAATAAACAGATTTCTTCAAAAGCATTTTCTTATTAACTACTGTGGAAGCAGAAATTTTCAGTAAGTGTATTCAAACATCAGTTAAAAAAGGGAACTAATTATTACCATGCAATATATAGCACCATTTCTCTCATTTTCAATAATGGGAATTTTAAGGGCCTTAAGAAATGAAGATAATCAAACTTGAAAAAGAAGAAAAACTAAAAGCTCAATTTTAATTAGAAATTGAAATAGCTTTGAAGTCACACAAAATAATGAATTCTAAATTCTACTTATTTGAACAAATTTAATAAATATGTATAATAAAATTATTACCACATACTATATATTTCTCTTTTTCACTATAAGAAAAATGTTACAGCTTGTTTCTAATGTTACTAAAAAACTTCCATTAAAATATCTCTTGAGTACAACAAATTTGATCAATTAAAACACAAATATTTTCAACTACCTGCATGGTGTCTTATTAAATATTGACAACATAGTGACATATACATATAGTTGCTCTTAGAGCAAAAAGCATGAACAAAATATAAGACCTATGTATATGAACCAAGTACCACAGATACTGATTGTATAAACTAGCAAGAAGCTTGGCATAATCTTCTGTATTCAAACTTATTGGGAAAAAAAAAATAAACACATAATAGGCAAACCAGATCACTGCAATGAAACAAATATCACAATAAAACGAGTCAAATGGATTTTCTGGTTTCCCAGTGCATACAAAGTTATGTTTCCACTATACTGTAGACTGTTAAATGTGCAATAGTATTGTGTCTGAAAAAAACAAGGCACATACCTTAATTAAAAAATAGTTTATTGACAAAAATGGTAACTTACATCATCTGAACTTTCAGCAAGTCATAATAAGTAATCACAAATCAATATAACAAATATAATAATAAGGAAGAAGTTGGATATATTGTGAGAATTACCAAACTGACACAGACACGCAAAGTGAGCAGATGCTGGTGGGAAAATGGCACCAACAGGTTTGCTCCATGCAGAGTTGCCACAAACCTTCAATTTGTAAAAAATACTCAGTATCTGCAAAGCACAATAAAATGAGGTATGCCTTAATGCTTTAAAATACGTGGCATTATTGAAACTTTTTTTTTCATGAAGGAAATCAACTTTAAATATAGTCACCTGTGTTTCTTCAAAACATAATTATTTTGTTTGCAAACTAGATTATTTTATTATTCATTGTATACTATTTTCTCCTCTAGAATTTGAATAATTATGACATAAAAAGAAAATCAAGGGCTTTCATATATGAATACTTTTTCATTCAAAGGATCTAAATTTAACTATTTAAAAATGTTTATTAATATTTTCCTAATAAATATACGTTGACAAGTAAATCCAACACATGATTTTGATTCTGAATTACACCTATATCCATGTTTATGCCTAAAATCAGTAAGACTGACTTACTGAACTCTATATTGTCAGAGGTTGACAATTTGCTAATGGCAGTAAGATTTTCTTCTTTAATAATGTTTCTTTACGTGTCCTACTTATTAAGCTGGAATTGAGGTAATGTTTGGAAGTTTTATAATACAAGTGACATAGCTGGTAAGGGAGAAAGAAGATTTTAGTTGAAACCTAAAAATTAATACACTTTTTTATAGACAAACTAAACAAAATTTATATGGGTTTAACCTTTTGGATATATAAGGTAACTTTTTAAAATTCTCTTTTTCACATCCTATTTCCACTGACTAAAAAATAATGACAGTGTTAAAATATCATACTCAACTAATTAGCTAATAAAAATGCTGCTCTATATCTATATCATATGAGTATTTTAGTAATCAGATGAATAGTGATTACACAGCGTTTTCCCAGTCCTCCTGTTGTGCCAAGATCTTACACTGAAGCTGTTTCATGGTGATAATATAATCTATCATCTTAAAACTTAGACTACGATAATAAATTTAAAAATTCAATTTAGCATTTGTATCTCTAGAATTAGGAAATTTAAAATAATGTATATGTACTTGAAGTAGCAAAATTCTGCCATTTTTTCTATATAATAAAAATGATCAGGAACAGATGACAAAGGGTGATGTCAGCCACCACTGAGAAATATACCATTCTTTGCCAGATTCAAGACAGTTCTCAGACCCTTGATTCAAAAGAATAGTAGTGTCCACTTGAGAAAAGACCATGCTTGCAATGTGATAGCAAATATATAAGGTATGGATTTCTTTAATGTTTTACCAGAGGAATATGAGTAAGTGTTCACTGAAGAAAGGAAAATTTTCACATACTTTGAAAGGTACCGATTACAAGTTCTGAACTGTTACTAACAGTTGGGCTGTATACCATATGCAATACTGAAATACATAACACCAATATCAGAATAATACAAATCAGTTATTGGTGTAAGTTTCTCATTTTAGAGGCTAAGTAATATAACTGAAGGAAGACTGAAAAGTTGAAGATACGTGGTATAAAATTCGAAGATGGCACACAAATTTCCTATCTTCTGTTGTCTGTGTGCTATAAAACACCTCCCCTTTGAGTATAGGTAAGACCTGATTATGGATAGTCCTCTCTTGAATAGGCTGTTCCATGCAACAGGTTATGGGATAGTCACTCCCGTCAACATATTACACTGTATAACTCTTTTAGAGTAAACTGGAATAAGATTCTCCTACTGGCTTTGAAGAAGAAAGCTGCCACGCTTTAAGAGGGACATGTGGTTAGGACCTAAATGTAGTCTCTCACAGAAACCCCCAGCCAGCAAGAAAGCAAGAATCTCAGCATTAGAGCCACATGGAACTGAATTCTGCAAAAAATCTGAAAGAGCATGAAGAATAGCTGAGTTCTAGGAAAAAATTCAGCCTGGCCAACACCTTAGTTACAAACTTGTTAGACCCAAGGCAAAAAATCCAGTTATACCATACCCAGATTTCTAACTCACATTAAGTGCAAGATAATGCACTGGAGTTATTTTAAGCAATTAAGTTTGTGGTATATATAACTGGGAAGCTGCCGTAACAAATACCTAAATATATCTAAGTAGAGTCAGAAGGGGGCAGAAAGTATAAATAATAGGAATTTTTAGGAGGACAGATAAAATTTAAGTTGTCTTGAATATACAGTTAGTAGAAACACGGACTTTAAAGATGCTGCTGTTTAGGGATCAGAAGAAAATGAGCAATGTATTATTGGAGATTTGGGAAAGAAGAATCCTTGTTACATAGTGACTAAGAATTACTAAAATTGTGCACTGAAATCATGTGAAAGGCAGAATGTGCAACTAACTAACTTACATAACTAGGTGAAGGGATTTTCAAGTAAAGTGTTGAAGATGCATGATTTCTTTGCTTACAATAAAAGGTGAGAGTAGAGAAATAAACTTACGAAAGAACCATTGAACAAAAAAGAACCAGGGGTAGATGATTTTGGAAAGTCTCAGCCTCCCATCTGACAGAAGATGTTAAGTGGTCAGAAATGGCTGCCCAAAGGGCCACAGAAAAACCAAACATAAAAAAGGTTCTTTGGCCGATGTCGTAGAGATTGCTGCCTATGTTCTCCTCTAGAATTTTGATGGATTCCTGTCTCACATCGAGGTCTTTCATCCATTTGGAGTTTATCTTTGTGTATGGTGTGAGAGATTGGTCAAGTTTCATTCTTTTGCATATAGCTGTCCAATTTTCCCAGCACCATTTATTGAAGAGACTGTCTTTTTCCCACCGTTTATTCTACCTTACTAAAGAATAGATTAGTTGCCCAAAGAGCCGAGGGTCCATTTCTGGGTTCTCTATTCTGTTCCATTGGTCTATGTGTCTGTTTTTGTGCCAGTACCATGCTGTCTTTGTGATCACAGCTTTGTAGTACAGCTCGAAATCCGGCATTGTGATGCCCCCAGCTTTGTTTCTCCTTTTCAACAATTCCTTTTCTTTGAGACTGCGGCCTTTTCTGGTTCCATACAAATTTAAGGACTATTTGTTCCAGTTCTTTGAAAAAATGTCCTCGGTATTTTGATCAGGATGGCATTGAAGTCGTAGATTGCTCTGGTAGCATGGACATTTTAACTATGTTAATTCTTCCGATCCATGAGCATGGAATATTTTTCCATCTTTTTATGTCTTCCTCAATGTCCTTCAAGAGTGATTTATAGTTTCTGAATATAGTCCTTTTACGTCTCTGGTCTAAGTTAATTCTAAGGTAACGTATGGTTTTTGGTACTACTGTAAATGGGATGGATTCCCAATTTCTCTTCTTCAGTCTCATTATTCGGTATGAAATGCAACTGATTTCGAGCATTGATTTTGTATCCCGCCACATTACTGAATTGCTCTATAACTTCTAATAGTTTGGGAGTGGATTCTTTTGGGTTTTCCATATAGAGTATCATGTCATCTGTGAAGAGAGACATTTTGACTTCTTCCTTGCCGATTTGGATACCTTTTATCCCTTTTCATGACACATCTCCAAAGGCAAGAGAAACAAAAGATAAAATGAACGTATGGGACTTCATCAAGATAAAAAGCTTCTGCATAGCCAAGGAACTTAAAAACTAAGAGGCAGCCCACGGAATGGGAGAATATATTTGCAAATGACACTACAGATAAAAGACCGGTATCCAAGATCTACAAAGAACTTCTCAAACTCAATACACGAGAAACAAATAAACAAATCGAAAAATGGGCAGAAGATATGAACAGACTATTTTCCAATGAAGACATACAAATGGCTAACAGACACATGAAAATGTTCAAAATCATTAGCCATCAGGGGAAATTCAAATCAAAACCACACTGAGATACCACCTTACGCCAGGTTAGAAATGGCAAAATAGACAGTGGCAAGAAACAACAAATGTTGGAGAGGATGTGGAGAAAGGGGATCCCTCCTACACAGTTGGTGGAATGCAAGTTGGTACGGCCACTCTGGAAAACAGTGTGGAGGTCCCTTAAAAAGTTAAAAATTGAGCTACCCTATGATCCAGCCATTGCACTACTGGGTGTTTACCCCAAAGATACAGACATAGTGAAGAGAAGGGCCATATGCACCCCAATGTTCATAGCAGCATTGTCCACAATAGCTAAATTGTGGAAGAAGCCGAGATGCCCTTCAACAGATGACTGGATTAAGAAGTTGTGGTCCATATATACAATGGAATATTACTCAGCTATCAGGAAGAACGAATTCTCAACATTTACTGCAACATGGACGGCAGTGGAGGAGATAATGCTAAGTGAAATAAGCCAAGCAGAGAAAGACAAATATCATATGATTTCTCTCATCTATGGAACATAAGAACTAGGATGATCGGTAGGGGAAGAAAGGGATAAAGAAAGGGGGGGTAATCAGAAGGGGTAATGAAACATGAGAGACTATGGACTATGAGAAACTGAGGGCCTCAGAGGGGAGGGGGGTGGGGGAATGGGATAGACTGGTGATGGGTAGTAAGGAGGGCATGTATTGCATAGTGCACTGGGTGTTATACGCAACTAATGAATCATCGAACTTTACATTGGAAATCGGGGATGTACTGTATGGAGACTAACATAATATAATAAAAAATCATTAAAAAACAAACAAACAAACATAACAAACAAACAAAAAAACGAGTATGTCATTGAACTTTTTGCTATAACATTAGTAAATTCAAAGCTTCAGTGCGTTTAGTTACGCAAAGTGCCCTTTCACGACATTAAGGGTAAAACTCACAAATCTTCTCAACCAGACCTGAGGACTTCCAGGAAGATAAAGAAAATTTTCTCTCATCCATCACAGCAGGAGGCAAAGGTAGAGAAATGATTCTCTCTCTCTCTCTCTCTTTTAATCTCAAGTAATCTCTATGCCCAATGTGGGCTCCAACTCATGATCCCAAATCAAGAGTCATGTGCCCTACTGACTGAGCCAGCCAGGTACCCCATCTCTGTTTTCTTTTTTTAAATTAACTAAATTAACTACTTTATTTTAATCTCACCAGATATCCCAAGGATGTCCTTTTCCTAGTCCAGGATCCAACCCAGGATTCCACACTGCATTGATTTTCAATTGTTTTTAATTAAAAATGTACGTATTTAGGGTGTATAACATATTATATATTATAAAGCTATAATAATCCAAACAATATAGTACTGCAAAAAAAATAAACACGTAGGCCAGTAGAACAAAATAAACCAAAGCATGTAAGGTCAACTAATTTTCAAGAAATGATTACCTTACAGTGATTTGTGGGTGTGGATTTTCTCTAATGGAAAGAATCTCAACATACATGTAAGACCCACAAATTCTTGAGAAAATCCTATCAATAGAATCACTGTCAGCTTGGACTGAAAGAGTCCAAAATGCAAGAGGCTGTCAGACCGCACATTTTACTGTAAACACATTCTACCTTTCATACAAAAAGAAGGACAACACAAAGAACAGAGTCAAGAGCTAATGAAACTTGATTCCCGGGCCTTAAAAGCCTAATTTAGAAAGAGCCAACTTTCTGTTGGCTGGATTTCATAACTGTTGTGGTTTCTTGATTCATTTTTTACCTTTCATTCTTCTCTTTTTGAATTATAATGCCCATAATTGTTGTCCTATGCCTTTCCATCATTATTTATTTTGGTACTTCGAGACAGATTACTTGTCTCTATAGATTCACAGTTCTACAGAGAGAGGACTTGTGCTCTATCAGCTGCACTTAATAGATTACAGCCAGGAACCTCATCCCTACCTGGATCTGATTTGGATTTTGGACTTTATACTGATAAAATAATGAGATCTGGTTGCATGTAATAAGATTTTGAACTTTGAGCTGATGCTATAATGGAATTATACTCTTGAGAAACTTGGAAAGAGATGACTGTATTTTGCATTTTAGAGAGAGGACAATTGTGGGCCCATAGGGTAAACTGTGGTAGGCAGAATTCAAGGTTTCCAGCCCCTAATGTGTATGTCTTGTGTGATCTCCACCCCTTGAGAGTGGACAGGACCTTGAATATGATGGGATTTTGGCTCTCTCGATTAGTTTACCTCTACCAGCAAAAGGGATGATATGGTCACTCCAATGATAACTAGATGTTATATAGGATTTCCTCATATTCTTTTCTGGGTTTTTGCTTTCCTGTGTCCTCCATTTCCTGTTTTATCTGTTTATCCATTTATCTACCTATCTATCTACCAATCACCCATCCATCTATTTATCTATTTATCTATTTAATTTTGCTCTTTAGCTAAATGCTTATCATTGAAGAATCTAATTACCTTGGAGTTTTGTTGATCCTTCTCTCATTATTCTACCATTTTTCTCACAGCTAGCAAACATAAAATATACATTTTTTTTGTAATCTCTGTTGGGACAGAAGGTAATTAGAGAAGGTTTTCTTCTTTAAATTTTTCCTTTCCTCCCCATATTTCTTATACTTGCTCATTCTGGCTTTTTTCAAGATAAAGATGATAAGTTTTTCAAGATATAATTTGCTCAGTTAACCTTCTTTGTGTTTCTATAAACTGTACAGTTTGGAGCTGTGTTGAGATGCACTAAGCCTCATGTATTCTGATAAATATTCACTTCCTATCAGCATTTTAATGTGATGAGCACTATTATTTCTGTTGCAATACTTATTCTTTTTTGGGCCATTTGTGGTTTGACTGTCTCTTCAATTTTTCTCAGAAGGAACACTTTAGCTCTGCATTTACCCTATGATTTTACACTTGCAGGCAAATAAATTTTGATGTTTCCATTGTGATACCACTACATAAGTGCTACAATTTTCAATTTTAAATAATTTTTAAATTCTAATTTTAGTTACTGCTAATGTATCTTACAGGATTTATTATATTATGATTTTTACTTAACAATCTTGGTTCAAAAGTGTATTTCTAATTTGCACATCTCCCATACTCAGATTTTTGTTGTGAATAAATAGGTCAGTGTCTGAGACTTAGCCAAACATCTGGCCACTTACTTCAGATCAGTTCAGAGGCTGCATACTAAACCTTGGAGCAGAAACATGATTTATGAGAAAAATCCAAGTAACTGATTATATATATATATATATTTTGACAGAGGGAGACAGCCAGCGAGAGAGGGAACACAAGCAGGGGGAATGGAAGAGGAAGAAGCAGGCTCTCAGCAGAGGAGCCTGATGCGAGACTCGATCCCAGAACGCCGGGATCACGCCCTGAGCCGAAGGCAGACGCTTAACGACTGAGCCACCCAGGCGCCCCTAACGGATTATATTTATATTTTTGACCATGGTTTAATGGGAAATTTATCTAATCATTAAGAACTTCTTTTTTGCAAGAAAAAGTGCAAACATTTATTTTGAATACAGCTGAGATTATCATAATTTGTTTTGCAAGATTATGATTTGGGGTAAATAAGAAAGCAAATGTAAAATGGCAAATGCAGACGTCAAATCACTCTACTTAGGGGTTACTTAAAGGAAATTATTAACTCCTCAAGTATTTAAAGTGTTTTAAAAGCTTTAGAAATCAACTCAGTTTAAATCATGCCTTTAAAAAGAAGATAGATAAAAAGATAGTGATACATACATATATACTCATGAATTTTTAAAAATTTTATAAGCATGGATGGCGTTAGAAGGCAGAAGGCATTATAAATCATGAGGAAAATGTAGCATTTGTTTCCATTAGCAAATGCACAGGAGGGGAGCCAAATATCATGCCTTAAAGTTCTAAAAGAAGCAAAGATTATGATTATATATATACAATCCTAGTCTTCCCACACCCTAAGGAAGCAATACCACCCCCAACATGCATACACACATACACAGTGATTGGCGAGAACCTAAAATTCAAAGGTTTAAATAGGTTGCTGAAGTCATATAAGCTACTTTGCTTTGCAATAGCATTTGGATGGACCTAGTTTTTTCAAACTGCAAATGTATGTTCTTATTTAGTCTGCTATATTGCTTCCCTACATTACTGTAACAAGATAAAGAGAAAATATACACATATACGAAATATAATATGACAGCAGCTTAATCACTTGTAACTGAAGTGTGCACATTTAAAAAATTTTTTCTTTTACAAATATATTTTTAAACTCTGTCAGAAACATAAATTAGAATTAGCTACAATGATCTACTACCATCAGGCCTGATAAAGGAAAATTTAGATATTTGAAAGTTTACAAAAGGTTAATTGAAATAATAAAATTATAATAATTGTCCATTTAATTGGCCTTAAGCAATTTAAGATTGGAAGCAATTATACAAGCTATGGAACTGAAATACCGTGTGAGCTTTAAAGTCTGTATTGGCGGAATTATGTAGAGCATCACATTTTTCTCCTATGTGATGAACAGAAAGAATGAGATAGAACTGCCTCAAAGGCATTGAATTTTGTTTAGCAAAACAGTGTCGTAAGGGTTAATGAATCAAGAGAATATTATCTAATAACTTATAAGTGGCGGTATCAAGTTAAGGTTTTAATGTCATTTAATAAAACAACTGCTATAGGTAGTGAACAAAATTAAAGAGCATAGCTAAGAGAATATGACTTTGGAAAATCCATTTCTGTGAAAATTCAGTTTCTTGTTTCTTTTTTCTGGAGAGAGAGGAAAAAAAAAAGAGAAAGGGAGAGAGAGAGAGAAAAAAAATGAAACGTGATGTTCATTATATTACACATAAACTTTTTAAGTTTCTCAGTTTCTTCAATACGTATCAAGATACAATTACCAACAAATGACCAAGAAAGATTAAATTAAAGTGTTACTGGAGCAAAGTCATCTAGTGGCTAAATATAAAAATAAAATATACATATAAAACCACACAAAGCAAGGATACAATGTCTCTGAAGTGAGTAATGAGGATTGGAAAATGCAATAAAAAGACTTGATTTGGGCTGGGGATATTTCACTAGGTAGAGCAGAAACTATAAAACAATTTCTTAGATAGTTTACATTTTTGAAGGAAAAATAAAGGAGACATGATTTTGTGTCCCAACTTTTAATAAAATCTAGTGAAATACTCTGTATTTGAATCAAGAAAACTCCTTCAGATTTCTATATTTAGCCTCACTAGAAAATGACAGGCAATTCTATGTCTCAAAACATTATATTTAGAATCATGTAGAAATGACATTTTTAAGTATATATACATAGTATAATACTGAATTTGTTTTATTGATACTCTTAGATCTATTTTTTTAATATTAAATCACTTCCACAACTTTCATCATTGTTAACAAGTTATCTTTTCTACCTTCTTCCTCTGCCCAAGTTAAAACAAAATTATTTTATCCTTGCTTGTTGCCCATATTGCATGTTATTAATTAATATCCCTGATTCAGTAGCTATCACATTTTACCTAAAGGTTTTCAACCTTCTAATATTTATGAACTTTCTGGGATCAAGACCATGTTATTTATTTTTAACTGTATTTTAATAATGAGAAGCATGCCTACCTTATAAAAGGGTCACTGTAAATATTTATTGAATTAATCATATTTATTTTAATACCTTAATAGCTACTGGCTTATGCCTGCTTACATTACTAAATATAAACATCATTTCTGGGGCGCCTGGCTGGCTGAGCCAGAAGAGCATGTAATTCTTGATCTCAGGGTTGTGAGCTCCAGACCCATGTTGGGTGTAGAGATTAATAAAAATAAATAAACTTTAAAAAATAGTTTAAAAAATCATTTCTGCACAACCATTCAGGAAGCCAATATCCTTATTTATAAATAAACTTTGTAGCTGTAAAATGTTTTGCAACAAAAGAATAAGCCTAACTCACAGACACACATGCATACACATTCATCATGTATTCTCCCATTCTTATTCATGTAATTGTCTTTATATAGAATGCCTTCCTCTATTACTACATGACAAAATTCTTCCATGTTCCAGAAAAATCCATGAAACCTTTAGACTCACTGTTGCATTTTTTATGCATATTCTTCTTCCCCACTTTTTTTCATTAATATATTCTAGGATCTCACCAACAGTATCATTTAAGTTAATACTTCACTGTCCTTTAAATTTCCCAAAAATTCTTAATGTTTTTCTTGCTTTCTTTTTCTAACTTACTCCCTATATATCCAAACCTATGACAACTCCTGCTGATTCTACCTCTTAATCAAAGATGTAATGGATCAATCATATGATATAGCATATTTTAAAAAAATAAGGGGGAAATAAGCATAGGGAAAATAGTAGCTAGTTAGTTATCTTTTAAAAATCTACACTCTTTCCACCAATCACAACTATTTGTTTGAGTAACTGTCTCTAACAGTTTCCTAACTCTTTTCTCTGCCTCCATTTATGGCCTACATAAGTGATTTAGGCCAGAAGTCAGCTAAGACCCACAGACCAATATATGCCAACTGCCTGTTTCTGTACAGTTTGGAAGCCAGAAATAGTTTTTACATTTTTTAAATGATTAAATTTAAATTTAGAAGGATTATACCTAGTGAAACACAGAAATTATATGAAATTTGGGGCACCTGGGTGGCTCACATGGTTAAGCGTCTGCCTTTGGCTCAGGTCATGATCCCAGGGTCTTGGGTGGAGCCCTGCAACTGGCTCCCTGCTCAGTGGGGAGTCTGTTTCTCCCTCTTCCTCTACAGCTCCCCCTGAGCTCTCTCACGTTCACTCTCACTCTCTTTGTCAAATAAAAAAAATCTTTAAAAAAATAAATTATATGAAATACAAATTTCAGTGTTCATACATAAAGTTTTATTGAAACATGGCTATATTTATTGACTTATTTATTGTCATGGCTGATTTCTTGGTACAACAGCAGAGGTGAAGATTCATGTCAGACCAACTCACCACAGATACAGAGATGGCAGTAAGCATATGAAAAGATGTTCAAGACATATGTCAGAAGAAATTGTACATTAAAATAGCAATGAGATACTAGTATCCATCATTAGAATAGAAAGATGCTGCTGAGGATGTAGAGCAACAGAAACGGTCATTCACTGCTGGTGGGAATGCAAAATGCAGCCCCTCTGAGAGATAGATTGGCAGATTCTTATAAAATAAAACAGACTTTTCATAATCAAAAATCTCCCAAATCAAAAGTCCAGGGGCAGACGACTTCCCAGGGGAATTCTAACAGACATTTAAAGAACAGTTAATACCTATTCTTCTCAAACTGTTCCAAAAAATAGAAGTGGAAAGAAAACATCCAAACTCATTTTACCAGGCCACCATTACCTGACTCCAAAACCAGAAAAAGACCCCTCTAAAAAACAGAATTGAAGACCAATATCCCTGATAAACGTGGATGCAAAAATTCTCAACAAGATACTAGCAAATCAAATCCAAAAGTACATTTAAAGACTCAGTCACCAGGATCAAGTGGGATTTATTCCTGGGCTACAGGAGTGGTTCAATAATTACAATTAATTAACATGATTCACCACATTAATAAAAGAAAGGATAAGAACCATATGATCTTCTCAATAGATGCAGAAAAAGCATTTGACAAAGTATAGCTTCCATTCTTGATAAAAACCCTCAACAAAGCAGGGATAGAAGGAACATACCTCAACATCATAAAGGCCACATACGAAAGACCCACAGCTAATATCATCTTCAATGGCGAAAAACTGAGAGCTTTTCCTCTATGATCAGGAACAAGACAGGGATGTCCAACCTCACCACCATTATTTAATATAGTACTGGAAGTCCTAGCCTCAGCAATCAGACAACTAAAGAAAATGAAAGGCATCCAAATCAGCAAGGAAGAAGTCAAACTTGCACTATTCACAGCTGACATGATATTCCATGTAGAAAACCAAAAAGACTCCACCAAAAGACACATGAAAAGATACTCAATATCACTCACCATCAAGGAAATACAAACAAAACCATGATGAAATACCACCTCACATTTGTCCGAATGGCTAAAATTAACAACTAACAACACAGTAAACATCAGATGTTGCTGAGAATGTAGAGAAAGGGGAATCCTCTTATACTGCTAGTGGGAATGCAAACTAGTGCTGCACTCTGGAAAACAGTATGGAGCTTCCTCAAAAAGTTAAAAACAGAACTACCTTACAATCTAGCAATTGCACTACCAGGTATTTACCCAAAGGATACATAAATACTGATTCAAAGGGGCAGATGCATTCTGATGTTTATAGCAGCATTATCTACAATAGCCAAATTATGGAAGGAGCCCAAATGTCCATCGACTGATGGATGAATAAAGAAGAAATGGTACATATACATAATGGAATATTACTCAGCCACCAAAAAGAATGAAATCTTGCCATTTGCAACAACATGGATGGAGCCAGAGTATATTATGCTAAGTGAAATAAGTCAGTGAGAGAAAGACAAATACCATTTGATTTCACTCATATGTGGAATTTAAGAAACAAAACAGATGAACATCAGGGAAAGAGAAAAAAAAAAAAAGAGAGAGAGAGAGAAAGAAAACCATAAGAGACTCTGTTTATAGAAGCTTTACTTAAAAATGCCAAAACTTGGAAGCAACCAAGATGTCCTTCAGTAGATGAATGAGTAAACAAACTCTGGTACATCCAGAGAAGCCACGAAAAACCATGGAAGAAACTTAAATGCATACTACTAAGTGAAAGAAGCCAGTTTGAAAGGCTACATTTTGTATGATTCCATCTATATAACATTCTGGACAAGGCAAAACTATGGAGACAATAAATATTTTAGTGTTTTTAGAGGCTAAAGGGGAGGGAAGGATAAATAGGGGAAGTATAGAGGATTTTTAAGGCTATGAAACTATTCAGTGCACTACAATGGTGGAAACATGTTATTATATATTTCAAAAAAAAAAAAAGAAAACTTGTAGAATTTTTAACTCCAAGAGTGAACTCAGATGTAAACTATGGGCTTAAGGTGATAATTATGTATCAGTGTAGGTTCATCAATTGTGACAAATGTACACTGTGGTGTGGGATGTAAATACTGGGGAGATTGTACATGTGTAGGGACAGGGAATATATGAGAGTTCTCTGTACCTTCCACTGAATTTTGCTTTGAACCTAAAACTGTTGTAAAAACTTTACTTTATTAATAATATAAAAGGTTGTGACAGACTGCAAGGTTTGCAAAGTACAAAATATGTACTCTTTTTGTCCACTAAGGAGAAAAAAAGTTTGTCAATCCCTCATTTAAGCACAGTTTTATCATGGCATACTTTGTTTACAATCCTCTCTTTATTCTTATTACTGTAAGGAAAATTTCCAAAAACAGGTGTTTATCTTACTCAGGAATGCTATCGGCCATGACATCTGTTATTCTTATACTTCCATTTTATTCTTGTTTGACACATTTTTACACATCCTTCAGTCCCATATATAAATACCCCTTCCTCCAAAAAACTTTCATGATACCACTCCCCAGTGTACTGTTTTTTAAGTTTAACACCAAAACATAATCTCTTAAACCTTGATTTTTATTTTATGGCACTTATGTCAATTGAAATTATATCATTGTTCTTCATTATCTGTTCAAAGTTTGGTCCAAATACTACATTGTAAACTCTATATAGTCATGGACCAAGTAAAACTAAATATGATTCTATTACAATGCCTGATAAATAGTGTGCAAAAAATAAAATCGTGAATGAATAAGTTTGCTTACTTCCTGAAAGAGATGTTGATACTTTGACCCCCTACTTCTGCCCCCATTCTGTCCCTTAGAGTCCTTGGTCTAATATAGCCCATATGCCTCTTTTATATACTTTTTCTTCCTTTATTCATGTCCCTTACTCTACTGGATACACCTTATAGAAATGAACATATATTCATATCCTTGCCAAGATTCACTTAATCATTGAATACTTAAGTCTATTTTAATTTCTCTGTCCACCCTCACTAACTCTAAAAAAATGTATTTTATATATTTTGGTCTTCACTGAGCTAGCAACATGCTAGAATTTTCAATAGATGCTCAATAAGTACTTGTCAATGGTTACACAGATAGCTGTTATTTATGCGTTCTTTCATCCAAAATTAACTCATTTTCACACTTTCCAGTCAGCAAAAATTTTGTTTTTCCATAGTATAATGTTACCACCATTCTTGCATTTGCTTAGTATTAACAGCTTCAACTCTTTTAGCTGTCCATGCAATATTCTTTTTTTTAATTCCCTGACCCAATTACAGGTTATCAAATCTTATATAAAATATTTGTCTCCATAATGACTTTGAACTTCAATATATCATGCTTGCATTAATATCTCCTCTTAATCTGATTTTCAGATTCCAATAATTATCGTACACATAAATTATCATATTACAAGACAAATACAGCCCTTGCAAAGCTATACTGAATTTCTATTGCACAAAAATTACCAGAAAATTCAAGGTCAACCACAACTTGACCTTACATGTCGATCTATAGTTTGATACAATTATCCTTCTACTTCTATCCTTCTAATGTCCATAAATATTCATGTATTTTCTCACTCTCTACTTTCTTGATGATTTCCAAATATCAATTTAAAATATTATTCTTGTGGCTCCTGGGTGGCGGGGCAGTCATAAGCGTCAGCCTTCAGCTCACGGCGTGATCCCAGGGTTCTGAGATTGAGCCCCACATCAGGCTTCTTGGCTAGGAGCCTGCTTCCTCCTCTCCCACTCCCCCTTCTTGTGTTCCCTTGCTGGCTGTCTCTGTCAAATAAATAAATAAAATCTTTAAAAATAAATAAATAAAATAAAATATTATTCTTCTTAACAATCTTACCCAGATCCTTCAGACATAGCACATTAATTTTATAGGATTAAAAAAAAAAAAAAAAAAAAAACAGCCCAGAAATGACATGACACCTGTGAAGTATGCCCTCCGTTAACCAAACTTATCCTATTGGAATTCATCTGAAGTTCAAGAGCTCCTAATTTCATAGAAAAGGCAAAGTTATCATTAATTACCAAACTATAAATACCAATGACAGGTGATACATGAGTGTTAACTGCTTTAGGATTTTAAAAAGCAGATGCTGAGGGGGAGAAAAGATGGCGGAGGAGTAGGGGACCCCTTTTTCAGCTGGTCCTCTGAATTGAGCTGGATATCTACCAAACCATTCTGAACATCCACGAAATCAGCCTGAGACACAGGAAGATACGTCTGGATCTCTACAAACGAACATCTCCAGCGCTGACTATTGAGGTAGGAAGCGGAGCCGTGAATCCGCACACAGAAATCGGAAGATAAATAGAAGGGGGAGGGAGCCGCCGCGATCGGACACCAGGAAGTAGTAGCCACCTGCACTGGGGAATTGGCCGAACTTGCGGACTAGCACCCACAAGAAAGCAGACCGAGACCATGAGCCTGGGAATGCACATGAGACCAGACTGAAAATTGGAGCTCCAAAGCGCACACTCGAACTAGACTGAAACCGGGAACTCGGGAGCACGCCCACGTAACCAGACTAAAAACCGGCACTCCAGAGCACGCGGAAACCACACTGAAACAGGGAGCTCGGGAGCGTGTGTGGGAACCGGGGCGGCTGGCGGTGTTAGCAGCACAAAGGACACAGACAAACCGGCCCTGGAAGTGAGGGCTGGGAGAGTGGCTGTGGGGTGCACAACCCTAGATGCTGCAGGGTTTTTAGCAGCACCAACAGAAAGAGAGTTAAATGGCCAAGAGAGCTCAGTGGAGACTGGAACGCCATCTCTGTGTTCTGAGACAGAGGCTAGGATATGGCCACTGCTACTCTGACTCTCAGAAGAGGCACAGAAAACCACCAGGGAAAGCTGCCAGAGAACAAAAGCCCGGAAATACCAGCTCACACTGTGCCCATCCCCATCCCCTCTCACAGGGGATGGGGCAACTCTACCCAAACAGGGTTGCCTGAATATCAGCACGGCAGGCCCCTCCCCCAGAAAGCAGGCTGAAAAATCAAGAAGCCCACATCCCTAAGGTCCCTATAAAACAAGTGCACACTGCCTGTGTCCTGGTCAATAATTTGGGCTCTGGGCATCCCTGCAAGGGATGAAGAGGAGGAGAAATCCCCCCCAGCAAAGAAAAGATAATGAGTCTGTGGCCTCTGCCACAGAACTGATGGATATGGATATGACCAAATTGTCAGAAATGGAGTTCAGAGTAACAATGGTCAAGATGATGTGCATTTCTTAAAGGAAGGCATACTGTTATGTGGCATGGGATGGTAAATTCTTGAATCCCACTATAGTTGGGAGGATGGTTAGTAGTGTTTGATATTGCTATGAATCAATTGCAGTCTGAACTAGACACTCTGACGGCCAGGGTAAATGAGGCAGAAGAACGAATTAGTGAATTGGAGGAAGGGATGGTAGAAGAGAAAGTTAAAAGAGAAACTTGGCTCAAAAAAATCCAGTCTCAAGAATTTAGATTATGGGAGATTACTGACTCAATGAAATGTTCCAATGTCAGAATCATCGGCATCCCCAAGGGGGTGGAGAAAGAGAGAGGTGTAGAAGAGCTATCTGAACAAATTGTAGCTGAGAACTTCCCTAATCTGGCAAAGGAAACAAGCATTCGTGTCCAAGAGGCAGAGAGGACACCTCCCAAGATCAATGAAAACAGACCTACACCACGTCACGTCATAGTGCATTTCGCAAATATTAGATCCAAGGATACAGTATTGAAAGCGGCCAGGGGGAAGAAAATCCTTAATACAGAGGGAAAAATATCAGAATTACGTCAGACCTGTCTACAGAGACCTGGCAGGCCAGGAAGGGTTGACAGGGTATTTTCAAAGCTCTATCTGAGAAAAACATGCAGCCAAGGATCCTTTATCCCAGCAAGGCTGTCATTCAGAATTGATGGAGAGATAAGGACCTTCCAAGATCGGCAGAAACTGAAGGAATTCGTGACCACCAAACCAGCCCTACATGAGATATTAAGGGGAGGGGGTTCTATGAAAGTAAAAAGGCCCCAAGAGTGATACAGAACAGAAATTTACAATCTATAGAAACAAAGACTTCACAGGCACATGACATCATTAAAATCATATCTCTCAATAATCACTCTCAATGCGAATGGCCTAAATGCTCCCATAAAACACCACAGGGTTGCAGATTGGATAAAAAGACATGACCCATCCATTTGCTGTCTACAAGAGACTCATTTTGAACCTAAAGATACATCCAGACTGAAAGTGAAGGGATGGAAAACCATTTTTCATGCCAATGGACCTCAAAAGAAAGCTGGAGTAGCAATTCTCATATCAGACAGATTAGATTTTAAACTAAAGACTGTAGTTAGAGATACAGAAGGACACTATATTATTCTTAAAGGATGTATCCAACAAGTGGATATGACAATTATAAATATTTATGCCCCTATCAGGGCAGCAGCTAGATACACAAGCCAACTCTTTTTTTTTTTTTCTTTATAACTTTTTTTTTAAAAGTTTTTATTCATTTATTTGACAGAGAGAGAGACAGCCAGTCAGAGAGGGAACACAAGCAGGGAGAGTGGGGGAGGAAGAAGCAGGCTCCCAGCAGAAGAGCCTGATGCGGGGCTTGATCCCAGGACCCCGGGATCACACCCTGAGCCAAAGGAAGACGCTTAACGACTGAGCCACCCAGGCACCCCACACAAGCCAACTCTTAACCAGAATAAAGAGACATATAGATAATAATATGTTAACAGTAGGGGACCTCAACACTCTATTCTCAGCAATAGACTGATCACCTAAGCAGAAAATCAACAAAGAAACAAGAACTTTGAATGACATACTAGATCAGATGGACCTCATAGATATATATA